>NC_084733.1:46922292-47222292 GCF_033978785.1 Entelurus aequoreus | reverse complement strand
ATGGATACATGCACACAGATAAGCCATGTCGCTGGTAAAACACATTTATTAAAGACAAAACACAAATTGTAGGAATTTCTTACAAAATTTAGTAATTACACTTACATTAGTTGACGTTAATTGGGCAGTTTTAACTCTGCTAATATTTGGCATCAATCCAAGCAGCTATGTGCGCATCTACGTATCTACATGTGCACAGCAGGGGAGCTAGGTAATTTATTAGAGTAGTGTGTTTGTGAGAATGGCAACGTGTTGGCTGAGTGACGTCAGTGAGTGAGTGGGCGAGTAAAGAGAGAGAGAGGTAGCGCATGCGCTGTGCAGTACAAGGATGAACGGGTCCAGTTGTGTCCTGTAAAACTAATAATAAAGCAACCAGATTGTAACGAATCAGTGGCTTCGTCATTCTGATCCGAAAGCGGAGCTGAGCTTAGACCCATTGCGGGTAAAGTGAAGGGTGGTACCCCCGACGAAATCATTCGCCCTGGAAGAAACGTCTGTCCTGTGCTCCTCGACTACGGTCTGCATGGGAGCCAAACAGATGGAAAGGTGAAACAACAACATTATTACTTGTCACTCTTTATAACTCCTTGTGCAGATCTGAATGTTCATTATTTAAATGTTTACCTAAGTTTGAAGCAAAGGTGGTAATACTAATCGCCACATTTGGCGAGGCGTGTTTTAAAGCAGCTGTTGTGAGAGTAGCGTATGTGTGTGTGTGTGCTCCTTTAAGAATGGCAGTATGTGGAGTGAGTGGACAAGTAGGGAGAGGTAGCGGCCGTATGTGCAGGAGTGTTAATAGTATTTTGCATGTCCGGTTGTGCCCTGCGATGAGGTGGCGACTTGTCCAGGGTATACCCCGCCTACCGCCCGAATGCAGCTGAGTTAGGGTCCAGCGACCCCAAAAGGGACAAGCGGTAGAAAATGGATGGATGTCCGGTTGTGCCCTGTGGAAATTATAAATAATGTGACCAAGTTGCAACTAATCGACAGCCTCTTCATTCTAACCGAAGAGTGGAGTAAAGGTAAAGTGAAGGGTGTTACCCACGACAAAATATCGGCCCTGGAGGGAACGTCTCCCCTGCGCTCCTCATCCACGGTCTGGGAACCGACAAGCAGGAAAGGTTTACTACAGCATTTGCAGCGCGGTGCCTCGCTGTTTAAAGCGTCACCTTTATTGTTAGTTTTGAAGCCCAAAATACTTCCATATTGCACTTCACACACCCTCTTTATTAACCAGTAGAATTACCGTTTTTTGCAATTCTTCCCCACCACTGCTTGTATACACTTTGTGTGTGTGTTTTCACACACTCTGCAACATGCGCCTCGGCTCTGTAGTCACCGCCGCACAGCGGCATTCAGATGAAAGAGTTAGTTGAGCTCATAGGACTAGATAGTACAATCCCTCAGATTAATCAGCAGTTAGTGTTGAGTGGGGTGTGGGGGGTTAGGGGAAAAGCTTCACTGGGGTCTTCAGGTGGGCACCCTCCTTCACTGGTGTTTCGTTGATAGGCCCACGACACCTCCGGAGGGCTCAACGGCGACATCTGGCGTCCCAGGTGTGCCCCCCTCTGCCTTTACCCCTAGATGTCATTTAGCAGCCCAGTTTGGGTCCTTTCTCTTGAACCATATCCATCTGCTACTTTGTTCAGCAGCATCCGACAGCGATTTGACAGCCCGCCGGAAGGCCTGACCTCTCAATCCCATTCCTTTGAGGAGCTTGGTTGTGGACGTAGCAACGAAGCCTCTGCACCCGACTTCAACTGGAAGCACTCGGGCACGCCAGCCGCGCTGCTCTGCCTCGGCTGCTATGTCCGCATACCTCAGTTGTTTGCGCTCATATGCTTCACCAACTGCTGCTTCCCATGGTACAGTTAGTTCAACAATGAACACAGTCTTCTGGGAGGTTGACCACAAGACCAGGTCCGGCCTGAAGCTGGTTGTAATGATTTCAGGCGGGAAGATGAGTTTGTGGTCCAAATCAACCTGCATTTTCCAGTCCCGGGCAGAGTCCAGAAGGGTTGCCTCCACTCTTGCAGATGGTTTTGGTGGGAGTTGTCCTGCTCTTACAAACTGAGTGGTGATTGAGTGACTAGGGATTGGGGGAGGGAGGGCCTTGTTGTTATTTCTCTTTTCCTCCAGGGTGATCGCCAGCTGTCTCAAGACCTGGTTGTGCCTCCAGGTGTAGCGGCCTTGAGACAAACTGATTTTGCAGCCAGTGAGGATGTGACGGAGTGTTGCAGGGGTTTGACAGAGTGCACAAGAAGGATCTTCTCCAAACCATTGGTTTAAGTTCTTGGGTGTGGGAAGAACATCGTAGGTGGCTCTGATGATGAAGCTGATTTGGCTCCCTTCCATTTCCCAAAGATCCTTCCATGTGAGCTTACGATGCTCCAGGTTTTCCCAGCTAGTCCACTGTCCCTGTTTGGACTGTGCCACTGCTGTTGCACATCTGTCTGCCTCCTCTTGTTGTCGAACCTGATCAACCACCAGCTTTCTCCTCTGGGCTGATGTTGCTTTGTGCCATGTGGGTCGACTAGCCCCAAGTCCAAACCCACCTCTTCCGTGCTGCACTTGTCCCACTATGTCTCCATGCCTGAGAGCAGATTTGGCTTGTTGTACGGCCTCAGATGGGATCCATTTCCTCCCGGTTGTCAGTCTGGGAGCAACCGCTCGGATCACCTCATCTTGAGACTCAGTCAGTGTCATGCTCAGCCTCACCTTGGTGCATTTAAACTCCTCCGTGAGGCTAAAGATGGGCAGTTCCAGGGCACCATGACCATATAGGCCGATGTTACTGAGGCACCGTGGAAGGCCAAGCCACTTCTTGATGTATGCACTGACTGTTCTCTCCAGCTTCTCGACTTTGGACATGGGGATCTCATAGACCGTTAGTGGCCACATCAAACGGGGGAGCAATCCAAACTGTAGGCACCACAGTTTCAACTTGCCAGGAAGTAAGGTCTTGTCAATGCGGGCAAGGCCTTTGATGGTTTCTTCCCTCAGCTGATTGCTCTGGTCCGAGTCTTTGAGACTTGCGTTGTACAATCGCCCTAGACTCTTGACTGGCAGCTCTGACACCAACGGAATGGGAGTATCCTCGATGTAGAACCTCTGGTCCGTGAGTTTCCCCTTGACGATAGATATGCTCCTGGACTTGCTGGGTTTAAACTTCATCCGTGCCCATGAAATGTTGGCATGAAGCTTTCCCAGCAGATGTTTAGTGCATGCAATGGTTGAGGTCAAGGTGGTCATGTCGTCCATGTAGGCACGGATGGGAGGTAGACGCTGTCCCCCTTTCAGACGTTCTCCACCCACAACCCATTTGGAAGCTCGAATTATCACTTCCATTGCCATGGTGAAGGCTAGAGGGGAGATGGTACATCCAGCCATTATTCCCACCTCCAGAGATTGCCATGATGTTGTGTATTCTGTTGTTTTGACACAGAATTGCAGATCACGGAAGTAGTAGTAGTACAGTACCGGTACTTTTCAAAGGTAATATAATACCGATTTCAATTGATTAGTACCGCGATACTTTATTAGGACCGGTATACCGTACAACTCTAATACACGCTGTAAGTATATATTTTATGTAGTGACAGGCACATTCATAATAACATGTAATATTTACGTATTTTGGTCATTTCAAACATATAGCGGCGTATTACACCACAACCTTCGCTATTTCCATCAACAACAACACTACTACTAATCATGGTAGACTTCATGAGAGACAACAAAGACTATTTGGGGAAAATAATGATTCAGAACCCTATATTTTGGAGCCTGAATAAATGGAGGATGAGCTACAAGTTTTAGAAGATCTGTCCTAAACAGGTCAAGCTTTAGTGAAACACTATGCATCGTGTAGCTTTATTGCTAAGGGCTAAACAAGAAATACAAAGTACGAACATAATAAAACAAACACTTACTGTACAATGTCGGCTCTCACTAAGACGTCAATTGATGGGATGTTCATATCTTCCCGTTTAGATGAAGAATTAATCATAATCCTCCCGCAGGTAAAAAAATTAAAAAAGTGACGCAAACAAGCGTTTTTTCATGTCCTTCTCACCATTTAAATTTAATGTCAAAGTTGACCAACTTCTCAGTTTATAGCAACAACCTTCTACTATACATTTATAATCTCAAACTAACGTTTACAGACTTAGAGGTGATGCGGCAGCAGCTCAGTATGTCAATAGCTGCATAAGCAAGTTACCTCTCTGTGATCATGGCGTCGCTAAAAGTAGTTTGTCTGCATTAGCACTTATAATAACAATATCGCTATTACTTGGTTAAATATGCAGGTCACGAGATTTAAATGGAGTATTGTTGGTGTTTTTTAGACATTTTACATTACATGTCAGTGAAGGTGACTCCTGTCACCGCAGGTTTGTCGTACACCCCTTTCAGTCTAAACACTGAACCAGTAACCTTTCATTTGGTCTCTATTCATAGTGACGCACCAAAAACATTTGACCTCACAAGGCCTGTTTTTAAAGTTACCTCAAAAGAAAGTCTGACCCACATGATAGGACCGAAACAACTCATTTTTTCTGTAAAATGTGGCACTGTTCTAATGGAGAGCGCCAACTAGTTGGTGGACTTTCCGTTCTGAATATCTTCGGCAATTTCCGGAGATTCTACGTCATTGTAGTAACGCTTCTGCACTCTGACCATGTTATTAGATCAGTCATAGTGGAAATACGCAAAAATTGGAAAGAGATGTGCTGTTTATCATTCGCAAAAATTGGAAAGAGATGTTGTGTTTATCATTCACAATTCAAGACAAGAACACGTACGTTTGGCTTTTTTTATTGATTTGAAATTGTAAATAAATAGTTAAGTTGAGTCAACAAATCGAGGGTCCTCTATTGCGCCCATTTTACCCTCTAAGAAACATCCATAAACCAATTACAATACATGTCGTGACCTGACAATGAACCAAATATGAGTGATATTGTTATTATAAGCGCTAACGCAGGCGGCCTATTTTAGCAGCGCATTGATAGCAGTGAGCTAATGCTAGTTGATATTGCTTTTGTTGCCACACTAAACCAGTGGCTGCGTCTGCTTCGTGTCAAAATTGCTAAAAGTAAATTCTAGATTATAACTCATGCATCTTTCACCTGCTAGTAGACAAATGTGGCCATGGACCAAGAGGCTGGTCGACTTTCACAACTTTTTTTAACCCTTCGTGACGATTATGATTGAATCTTCATCGTCATTATGTGAGCATCCCGTCCGTCGGCATCTTAGCAATAGTGGAACTATCACCGTAGTGTTTGTTTTATTATGGTTTCTTATGGTTAGTTTGTATGTTTAGCACCCAGCAATGCTGCAGATGCTATAATGTTTCAATAACACGGCATCCATTTAGCACTTCACTTGGCTTCTAATACCTATTGCTCATCCTCTATGTTCGGGATCAAAAATATAAGGTTCTGAATCATAATTTTTCCCAAAGTAATCATTGTTGGTTCTCACAAAGTCTGCTTGATTAGAATTGTTGTTGATGGGGAAAGGATCTGGTTCCTAACACTACGTCACAGATAATGTGACTGGCTTCCTTATCTGTTCCTTGTCAGCATGGGAATCTGAGTGAGATTGATACTATTTTGATCATATCTATTTATCAGCAAACTTTGGAAGTCTTTTTGGTGTAATAAATTAGATACATGTGATAATAGCTTCAATATAGACGCAACTTGTTTTTACACTCTACTGGAACTTTAAAGACTTACGTAAATGTTTAAATTGGTGTATAAAGTACCATATCATGAGGTTTGTTTATCCCTGGTTCAATTTGTATATACCACTCCCAGATCTCGAGAACTGTTGGGTACGAGAACTTCATAAGATTTAATCCAGATCTTTTGATTTTGTCACGTCACAAAGTAAAGAAGTCCATGTATGACAACCTAAAGGGGATGTTTGCAACATTTACACATATGCCAAGAGGGCGTCAACTTTCCAATGTATTTTACACAGTATACCCTGGCAGGGTATACTGCTTACGTTGTCCAAGTAAGCAAATTGTTCATTGCTTCTCTTGAACTGTTTTTGTATGTGTCCATGCACTCCCTGCACGTACAGTATGTGTTGACGAGACCGGCTAAGTGACCGCCGTAATCGCCAATAATTTTATTCGGGCCAGTAAAATTGTGTATTTCATAAACTGTGTAATTGTGAAAAATATAACCAATTGTAAAACAAATATGTTCTGTTAAACCACTAATGGTAACATAAGCTAGCCGGTGGTGTTCTTGATATATTTTTTGTTTTGAAAAATGTTACTGTGAAGAAGTTACAAACAGCACCTTTAAGGGTTGTCTAGTGGTAACCTTTGACTGCTGCTCAGTACCATTTGTCGCTTTTTCTTGGAAATGTCTAAAAACCTGCTTCACTGTCACTGCTCCTCTTGCAATTTCACAGACAGCTGTTTTTCAACAAATCACAGCTCAACACAAAATTATCCAATATTCCTCTTATTTCATCATATCCATTATCTAATTCCTCTTCTACTTGCTGATAAACATTAGCACATAGAGATTAAGAGTGTTTGTCTCCTTGCTGCTACGAGCTGGAGCCCACCTTTGACCCCTGACTAATTGCGACAGTGTAGGTTTGGACAAGGAGGAGACTACGGAATTGAGCATGTTGGCCAAGAGGAGACGAACACAGATTCAACCTGTATAGAATTTGAGATTTATGGATTATTTTTCTAAAAAAAACAGGGCTATCAAATGTAATGCATTTGCTCACGCGATTAATCACAAAAAATATCAAATTAATGAAAAAAAATGCATACACCAGAGCAAAGATGAGTAAGGAGACTTCAAATGGTAAATTACACTTTAAAATACACCCTGATTAATCCGAATTCTAAAGTGTGATTAATCTGGAAAAAAAAAACAACTAATCATTGGAGAGCACTAAAAAAACGTATTACAGTTCCTCACTACATTTTTCAATATAATTTTAAAAGCCTTCTGAAATGAGCAAAATAAGGCCCTTGAATGTAATGGTGCTTTGGTAGCAGCCTGTCTTAAAAAATTGTCAGAAGTATAAAAAACATATGCATGGATATAAACTACTCGGTAGATATTGTACTATAAAACCCCAGTATATCATCAATTAATGTGAGCATTTGAGTCCCTTCTTTAAGGAGCAATTCACCTTCCTTATGTCGTATACCTTAATGGCTCTCCTTCGTTCTGTGCTTATGTAAGCCATCCCACACAGTCACTATGAAAGGTTGTACTTTTGAATGTGGGAAGCAAATATGATAGATGTCGGTACTTCCCCCAGCCTGTGTTTTTGTCATTTGTATCTCCGCTTACTGTCTTACTGGTGTCGTCACAGTGCAGGAAGAGGAGAGGACAGTTTGCTGCTATTGTATTGCTGACCACGATCACGGCAATTCAAATTAAACATCAGCACGGCAAACGTCCTATTCTGAAGTCATCCGAAAAAGCCTGCTGCTGCTTTGGCTCTTGTAGTCCGCTGTGTTACATCAGCCTTCACCCAAAAACACACATCCTGAAAGAATGAGAGGAGATTACACATGTTTGTGTGATTCAACTGAGTAACATCGAGTAATGCTTTGTCTCACATTTTATATGTCTACTTATGATGACAACATATTAGTACCTCAAATGGTTACCCTTAATTCTCCACTATCATCCCCGCCCTCAGCATCAGCACCAGTTGTGTCACTGGGCCAGTTCGCTGGATGGTAACACGATCTGCCTCAAAGAAGTTGGCAGTTTTCTGGGGCTCGCTTTGCACATCTGGCATTCCTTTTACCTCAAGCAGCATTTATTAGGACATAAATGTAATATCACAAGCCATAAAGTGCAGAGTTTTGTAAGATTGGTATGCAGTGCTCCGGTGGGAGGTTCATATCCAACTGCTAAAAAAGCGACCTCCTCATACCTATGACTGCAAAGAAAACAGATCACTTAACTATAGTGGGATTTATATTTCTGAAGAAAAAAAGTCAGTTTACTTGAAGCAATGCTCCCGTGTTCACCTGATACAGTGGTGACCTCCAAGTGATAGCCAGTGTTTAGAGTTACAAGTGGTAGGCCTCTCCTTCAGACAGATGTGAATGATAAAAGCAGTCTGCAATGGGAGCTCAGCGCCTGTGTTGGCTAATAAGATCCATCCAACTTAAGCGGAAGCTGGTTCTGTGACAGACTATACCACACATGCAGAGCTTTGCTCCTCTGGGTTTATTCTTATCTCCACTTTTCCAGAATGCTTTGCAGAGGATTTATCACCACAAGCCGCTCCAGCAGACCAGAATGAGACGTAGAAATGTGCTGCCTGTGCATCAACTGGTATAATTAGAGTACTTTAGGGATTGCTGCAAGAAAAAGAGGAATGGGTCATTGATATGCAACCCTATTTTTTTCTTAATGTTAACTTATTTACAGTACTTAGTTACAGTGGAGCCTTTAGATTTAAGCACCCCAAAAGTTGTACGAAGTGCAAACAAAAATGAAAAATATGACTCAAAAGGTTGCAAAAACACTTTGAAGTTGAACTAACGCTATCAAGTGTAGTCTTTTGGACCTCAGTTTAGCAATCTAGATAGAAAAAAATCTCTTTTTTTTTTTTTTTAAGATTTTTGAGTTCTGGTGATGGCAAAAAAAGTGACGACAACCATAGAACTGACTTATCAGTTAAAAGTAACATTATTTCTATTTGTCCCAGACATAGCCTTTATTCAGTGCACGTTAACACATTGTACTTATTATACCAATGTCCGACTAGCTAAGATGTATGACGTAATATCTAAATTATTCGACCAGTGTCAACAGTCTCAGCTAACTTGATACATATGTTTTGTGCAGCTATTGGAGATACATGTTTAATACTTTGTCTTTGGTAATTTGTGAAAAGATAGAACCAAATCCTCTAAGTGGACAATTTGGGGTAGCCCCTCGGTCATCTTCCTTCAACAAATTCAAAAAAGAATCATGTAGCATTCACTACTTTGTTGGCTAGAAGACTCATTGTGTTATATTGGAAAGCAACAACGCCTCCCTGCCTTACCCGCTGGATTAGAGATACAGGTGAAACTCCAAAAACTTGAATGATACGTAAAGGTTCCTTTAATCCAGCAATGCAAGTGTCAATCTGATATATAAAATAAGATCACAATATGCATCTCAAGATATTTAGAGCCTTTTTTGATATCATGTTGATTGGTTGACAGTTTATGTAAACTTCAAATTGAAAATCGCAGAAAAACTCAAAAACTGTCAGCCATGACCATGAAAATTATGACAAACAAAGGCTTGGCATATCTCTCTTTGCATGTAATTACTTTATTTCACACATTAGTTTCACATTTGAAGTTGAATTGCTGAAATGAATGGACGTTTGCAGGATATTCAATTTTTGGAGTAGCACCTGTATTCTTTATTCCCTCAAATTGGAGAAGCTTAGACAAACATTGTTCTACACAATTTCAAGAACTTTCCTTAAAAAGAGACTGATTTTTAATTCAACCTGGATTAAAATGCCATGTGGAAAACTAATAAGCTTTTTCTACTCATATCTTTTTGGGGGCAATCATGTGGCTCTGAGTATAGTTGTCTTTGGCTTTATGTTAATAGATTTATCCATACTTATTTGACTGATATTTTGTGTTGTTTTCTTCTTTGTGTGCATCTTGTTTGGAGGTAAAAAAAAAAAAAAAAAGAAGTAACATTTGATATGTGATTTTACTTCTGGAAATTGTATATGCTTTAAAACTCAGTCAAACATTTGTTTTTAATTTAATGATTTAATAAATTAATCCATAATCATTAATGATCTGATTATATTTAACAAAATTAATCCATCTGCAGTGCAGAATGACTCAAAAATCCCTGTAACGTATCTGGCAGCACATTATGGGCAGGTTGTCCAAGTAGTGTTACTGTAGTGCATACACAAATGGGCAAATGATGTAGTAGTGACAGACGGCAGAAGCACACAAACAGTCTAAACAGTACGTTGGCTCTTTCAATGGGAAATGTCAGAACAAAAACCATAACGAAACAGTCGACTGACAAAGTATTATTAAGGTCCACATTAATGTGGAGAAATGTTTATTTAGAAAAGCATGCATGGTTTTGTTAACATGAACATGGTGGTAAAGGTGTTTAATAAACACGTTTAGTATATATATATATATATATATATATATATATATATATATATATATATATATATATATATATATATATATATATATATATATATATATATATATATATATATATATATATATATATATATATATATATTCAGTTCTTTCTTGAGTCTCTGCTTATGCAAAACGAAACACAATTAATACATTTCAAAGAAAATATTTATTGTGATAATCAAAATGAATGCTCTGCAAACCTGATTATTCTGATTAAAAATGTTTAATTGTTTGACAGCTTTGGTGTGAATACATTAAGAGAATATTACGGCTATGTTAAAATCATTCTGTACCTCTACACAGTTGGTAATGATTTTGTAAGTCCGAAAGTTTGAATTTATCTAGTATTCATATATCAGTATTTCCTATAAAGAAATTTAGTCTAAATAAAAAATTTTTAAAAAAGTGGAGCCTGTCGACTTTTAAATATGCAGTCTGTGCTGAAATTGTATCTATCATGTTGACATTATTATTTTACCTCAAGGGAATTATTATGAAATTATTTGAGTATAAAGAACATATTAGGGATATCAGGACATCAGGGCGTCGTCATCTTCTGTGTGATTGCTTGGCACTTTGAATTTGTCCTTCTCATGTTCGTACATGTTGGAACAATTTTAGCCTACTAAACCCTTTCATTTCTGTCTGGAGGTTCTTAACATTGCAGTTGAAGCACTTTGACATAATATCCTATAATAGCAGTCATTTTCACAGCCAATACTTTCTAATAATTCAGTGCAGTTCATATAAGAGTAGGTATAGTGCATAGAATTGCAAAAGACGATTTGCCTTACTGAAGTCTGAATGTTTGTAGGAAAGCTTGCTCTTTGATGGTGGCAGTTTGGCTGCTGTGTTCGGGTGTAGCAGGCCGTCTTTGTCTGCTGCTTTTTGACCTAAATAGGCAGCCATGCGTGGCTTAATGAGAGATCAACATCGGGGGAGTCAATAAATAATACCTACAGCTTGTCATTTACAATACCATTGTGTCATTACTGACATCATTTACAATGCTGGTGTTTCTAAGCGATCTGCAGGAAGTCTGCATAGGACTTTGTAATATAGGGATTTTCAGGGTTTTGTGTAAATCAGACGCTGTAGTTTAGTTCAGCTCACTGTGGAAAACGTGTTTAAGGTACCTTAAGACAGTAAAGAGGGCACAATAATGCAATGTATCCATTGTTTAGTTGTGACTTGTAATTGCAAAAGAAATGTTATATTCTAATAATTCCATTCCTGTTGTTTCATTGAAATGATTATTTTCTGATCAACAGACTGAAGTGTGTCCAGTTTCATCGTTTGTTGTCAGTGCCACAATGAAAAGAGTTCCAAAAAGTGTTCCAATTTATTCAGATCACTTAACCTATAAAGTCAAATAATTTGATTTGAAATGTAATCAAATGTTACGGTCTGTTTTGATCATTGTTGGTCTGGACCCCAGGATGCAAAGACAACAGGCAAAGTGCAGGTAAAAACCCTTTTATTAGGTTAAGCACAACAAAATAGTGCAGCAGGGAAGTGCACAAAAGGAACTCGACACGGAAAGCATAGGGAAAGCCATGCTGCATGACAAGTTACAAAGCACAATGATCCTGCCTAGTCCAGAGGACATGGTTGGCATAAAAAGCATCCTAATTGGCAACCAGGGACAGGTGTGTCCTGATTGCCGGACAGCCTTCCAAGCTGTATTGTTTTTTTTATCCTGTGTATATGTTTTGAAAATATGTTTTATTGTTTTGACAGATTAAAAACAATTCTTAAAACCTTTTATGTAATGTAAATAAATGTGATTGTGACACTTTCACCCTGAGAAGAGATTCAATTTCCATTATTATAATCAAAGATTGACCAGCGTTTTCAACCTTGGTAGTCCTACTGTGGAGACAATACCTAACTAAAACCAAACTGTACTGCGTGGTGGAAACAAGGCTAACTGGCTCCCCGATTAAAAAGTGAAAACGTAAAAAAGTAGACAGGTCACATCTTCAGCTTAAAGTCGAGCTAACTTAAAGGAACCCCAGGCAGAAAGATTGACCACATGGTGCTGTTTATTCATATTGTGACTGCATGGCTGCTATAGTGTGTTATTGTAATGTGTGAGATTTACTCCCTCCTGCTGTTGCTTGTCGGGGCTAAGTGCGGATCAAAGTGGTGCTCTGCTGTAGGATCAAGGCCCGTGTGGATGTTCACTCTGGATTTATTTTAGTTCACCCTCTGGGTGGGGAGCTCCAACTATTATGAAAGGGGGAAATTGAGCAAGGCAGTGTGTTTTTCTGCTCGTGCGGGCCCTCATCAGAAGCACATGTGGCCAGGATTGTCTGTCCTTATTTAACTGGTCCTTAGAGACCTGAGTGTCTACCTGGCTGCCTATCTAGTGCTGGGTGTGCCTCATGTAATGTGTGCAAGGGGACTGGCAGTCATATTTTCCAAAGCCCAAGAGGATTTCAAATCAAGCAGTTAGAGCCGTAGTGGCTCACAAAACCTTGCCCCCCACATTGCTCTAGTTTTTTTCTTAGGATCATAAGGACAGATGGTAAAAATGTCTGTATAGATATTTGTAGACCTGACAAAGCTCATATCTGGAGTCAATTTCCATTCACACAATCTGTCAAAAAGCCAGATTTTATTGCTTTGCTATATGAACGGTGCTCTTAACTTAACTCTCTTGACTTTTAGTGTGCAAAGTTGTGTCACGGACATTTGTGACTAAGATGGACGCTGACAAGTCACATTGTCCTCTTACAGCAACCGCAAGCTTTCATGAATAGAGACGGTGCTCATTGCTTAATTACAGTGTTACGCTTCAGTCATTCTGTTATGTAACACTGCTGTGTTTGTTTGTGTAACTCTTTGCAATCCATAACGGCGCAATTCAAGGCTTGAAAGGAGCTACTGTATGTTTTATTCCGGTTCTTGTTAGCGTTGCCTTGGAGAAGAGAACCTCATCACTGCAGAAACATTCCACAAGATGCACCTCCCTAATGCAACACTTTACTGTAGCTTGCTTATCCATGGACAATCATGAAACAGCACATGGATTAAAGCATGGTTCCTTACGTTTGTCCAGGGGCCAGAGTGTATTACGTACAAACATGCTATAATTATAATGATACAAATCTAGTATTTTATTAAAAACAATAATAATGCACAGCATACGCCCTGACTGGAATTTGAACCATAGCCGCCTTGGTCAGAAACCATTGAGCTATCCAGCCACTCAAATTGTATCTCCTCCATTAATGAGCAGTTTTCTGTAAAACTGTATGATTTCATTATGTGGGTGATGTTTGACACTCCAAAATAAAAATGTTGGCAGGCCGTTTGAACACTCCCTGACTAAAGTAAAAATGCACACTGGCCCTGGCCTCAAAATCTTTGTTACAGTTCATTCCAATGGTGTTTGATGGGCGTCACACTTTTATTGTGTTGTCCCTCTTACAGGTAGCCAGAGAGTGTCAGTGAGCAGTTTGTTGGTTTGCCATGGTATGCTGCTAGTTGGAACCAACCTGGGTGTGACCGTGGCACTCTCGGTCCCTAGACTACAGGGAATCCCCAAGGTCACAGGTAACACACCTCCAGAAAATATGTGTATTTCCACAGTAGGCCCTATTCTCCGTTATACTTAAAGGGGAACTTCACTTTTTGGAGAATTTTGCCTACCGTTCACAATCATTATGAGAGACAAGAACACACATGTCTTTTTTTGGGGGCGTGGGATTTTAAAGATGATAAAAAAAACGCTTGGAAGCTGCTGCTAATGGGAGTCACCATTGTAGCCTTCAAAGCCCTCTAAAACAACTCACAAAACCCTCCATCAACATTTTATTTACACACTGCAAGTCTATATATAATAACAGACACAATCATAACAATATGTCATATGTACAATATTTACTGTATTGTGTTCATTTTAATCATTGCCGGAACTAATTCTTCAGCCGATTATTTCCGTTTACATAGCAGCGCACGTCTGGAACGTAAATAAAGTGTTGTCTATGTTTTTGGAATGCATTTTTAAAATGAGTAAGAGGTAGAATTGATTGTTCCCATTAGCTGCATTGCGAGCCACCAAGAACGAGCCAATTTGTAAGTTTGAAAGCAGAAAAAAAAACAAAAAACTTTTGTCTTCTTGTCTCTCATAATGATTGTGAACCTTGGGCAAAATTCCAAAAAAGAGTACAGTTCCCCTTTAAGTAAAAACATGGATGCAAAAAATTTACAAAAAATAAGGTAATGGTGTTGGTTTATTTACAATTACAAAAAGGCACAATAGATATTTCCAGTTTGTCATTACAACATGTTCGAAATGGAGTAGGAAGAAGCAGAGTTTATTCAATTTGACCCTTTCTGTTTTTATAGGAATTTCATGACACATTTGTTTTTACTCAATCGGTAACAATCTGTAAAAAAAAAAAAAGTCTTGGTTTTCATACACTGTCTTGGTATTAGTATGATTAAACACATGGTGGTGACTCAGTCTCAAGCCGTAGAGTCACTGTTTCCATAGTGTCACTGAATCCAACACATTGCAAAGGTACTGTCTTTATTTATCTGTAATATGTTTTTTTGGGACATTTTTTGTGTGTCTGCAACGGAATAATTGAAATTATATTGTTTCCAATTGTAGAATTATTCATATTTTCATACGTGTTGCATTTTCAACTGACCCTTTCAAACATATTGATATCAAAAACTAAGGTACTACTGTACTGTATATCAGTGGACCGATTGGTACCGGGCAGCACAAGAAATAAAAAAATATAATTATTATTTTTTTAATTTTTATTATTAATTTTTTTTAATTATTAAATCAACATAAAAAACACAATATATACATTATATATCAATATAGATCAATACAGTCTGCAGGGATACAGTCCGTAAGCACACATGATTGTATTTCTTTATGACAAAATTTTTTTTTATAAATAAATAAATAAAAATACCATTAAAAAAAATAACCCCCTGGTCCGTGGGACAAATTTTCAAGCGTTGACCGGTCCGTAGCTTCAAAAAGGTTGGGGACCACTGCTGTATATGGATATGTACACATGTGTATTGTATGATCAGATCTCATTTTTATGCCAGCCACCTGTCATGTACGTTTTGACTCAATGTTTTACTGTATAAAGGACTGCCAATGACTTATTGTTTGTTATTGTCTCTGCAGTAAGCAATATATTAGGCTCAGTATGCTGCAGTGCATTGTGTGATGTAGAAGATGCACCCTAAGTTGTGTCCGGTGAGTCAATCTGTAACATTTATCTGTGTGTTTAGGTCGGGGCATGGTGTCCTTGCACGCTCACAGTGGACCTGTCAAGTTCCTCACTGTGGCTGCAGCTGTCTGTAACGGTCCCACGGGCTCCCTGTCCCCCGCCTCCTCAGCCTCAGCCCAGGTAACTGCGCCAGAGGACGGAGAGGCCGCAGAGTCAGCTTCGACCCTGCCTCAGGGCCAAGGGGTCTGGCTGGGAGATGCAGGCTGCACCACCATGGCTCTCCAGGACTCCCTGTCCTCTTCGTCTTGCGGCTCTTTGGCGCAATCCCAAAGCTCCTTGGAGCACGGGCCTGAGGACGGAGCCCTTTATGACGTCCTCCATGATCCCACCCACCACCGGAGGGGACGGCGGGCCAGCAAAGTGGACGTCAGCTCTCTGCTGGTGGTGTCTGGAGGCTTGGGCCACCGCAGGGTGAACAAAAAGACCAAACAGTCCCGCCATGAGGACAACACCTCTACCATCCTCATCTGGCAAATCCCCCTGCTTAACATGTGACATGGCAGTAAGCTTTTTCACTGACTTGTTCTACTTATTTCAACAAACTAAATGTCTTATTTAAACATTTTCACTCCACTACAGTATTCCTGATGATGAAAAGGAACATCATCACTCTTTTGCCAGAACAGACATATCTTTATTTGTGTGAGCAAAAACAAACTAGCTGATACATCACATGATCCTCCAGTGTTGCGAACAAGACCACCGTTTTTTTTCTAAGCTTATTTTTCTACCTGAGGCCTGTGAAGTAGTGAGGAGGTTGTTACGTAAAAGGTTTTTTTAAAGATTAGGATCAGGTTTGAGAAAATATGTCAAGACTTGCTGAGGTGTAAATATGGAGCTGACTCAGAATTATGTGTAAGATTTTTAGACAAAAGTTCTTTTTGTGTAATATAAAAATATATATAATTTCAAGGACTGACTGCTCTGAGCTGCTCCAGTGCAAAGAAGAGGGATTAAAAAAGGAGAAATCATGTTGACTGAATGACGTAAGAAGGGATGACTAGATCCCTGGCTGGCCGGGGTTCTAACACACCAGTTGGAAAGTTTTTGTTCAAACCTAAACTTATTTTTCTTTCTCACTTAAGCATATTTAAAACAAATGTTGCCACACTTTTGTATGTATATTTTTCTGTTATGTTCTTTAACAAGTCTACAAACATTGTTTTATTTAGACACTATTTGTTATAATTTAATTTGTTTTGTAACCTAGAAAGCATATGTAACATTGTGCAAACCTCTCTGTATCGAGTGAACACATTATTGATAAAAAGGCAATAGTAGCAAGTTGAGGAGTATAGAATACAACAATGCACTGTGATTGTTTTACTGCAGTGCTTGTTGGGACCGGCAGTGCCTAAAGGTAGGTGAGCTCAGCCCCATGCCGCTCACGTCTCCCACTGCCAAGCAAAGAGGGCCAAGCCATTTTCTCACTTGAAACGCCTACGTCGACTGTTGTGTAACTCTTTTCACTATTCACACAGCTGATACTACATCTTACTACTCCTCGGTTATGTCTGTGTTTCATACAATAATATGTTTCTACTCCTCTTATTGACTCGTGTTTTAATATTGTTGGTGGCATCGCTCACACTTCAAGACAGCGATGCAGCTCGAGGCTCTTTGCTTTCCCCACTGACCCTGAGGTTGCCATGGAGATGCTCATTTTGTGTGCATGCATCAGTCCTCAACCACTCTTTGTTCTCAGAATATCTCGCGTTCATACCTCCCCGTTTGAATCCCTCACTCTAATCTCACAGGCCTGACGGTTGTGCATTGTCCTCGCCGAGGCTCCCATATTTATAACACTTCATATTTATAACACATCAGCAGAGGAGAGAGTCAGGAACTTATAGAATTGTGTTTGTTTTAGATCTACATCACCATTAATTTGCAGGACTGCATCTAAACTTGATTGAGGGGTTACACCAGTTATTTTCAACTGGGGGCCCAGTGACACCATTCCGGCCACAGAGTTCAGTTCAAAACTTGTTTTCAGCAAATTCCTAAAAACACTAGAGTGCTCCTGTTGTATAGAGGAACTTGAACGACTATAAACATATTGGCAGATCCTTGTATTGATGTTTTAACTTTCGTAGTAAACAGAACACTGGGGTCCAAACTTGTGATTAACAGAGGCGTTCCTCAAGGCACCCCTTTAAGTTCTCTCCTTTTTGTCAGTTACAATTTTTTTTGTCATGTGATTCATTAAACTAAGGTGTTGCTGTAGGGTTTACTTTAGATGCAGTCAGTAATCATTTGTTTAACGTCTTTAGTTCTACTAGTGGTGTCCCCCAAGGTTCCATTTTAGATCCCCTCGTTTTTACGGGCCCACTTTGGTGGCCCGCAAGTTCAGTTAAAGAAAAAACTCGTGAGAGACTCACATTTTTGCAGCAGATTCTTAAAAACACCCCCGTCTCCATCATGGACTCCTTCTGTTTCTTGGGCACCACCATCACCCATGACCTCAAGTGGAAGCCGACCATCAGCTCCCTCATCAAGAAGGCCCAGCAGAGGATGTTCTTCCTGCGGCAGCTGAGGAAACTTAAGGTGCCGACCGAAATGATGGTGCAGTTCTACTCAGCCATCATCGAGTCCATCCTCACCTCCTCCATCACCGTGTGGTTCGACAAGCATCGACTGCAGCGCATCGTACGTGCTGCTGAGAAGGTTATTGGCTGAAGGCTCACATCCCTCCAGGACCTGCTCTCCTCCAGGACCAGGAGGCGTGTGGGTCGGATCACAGCTGACTCTTCTCACCCTGGCCACAAATGATTCTCCCCTCTCCCCTCAGGCAGGAAACTACGGTCCATCCAGACCCACACCTCCCGCCACCTGAACAGTTTTTTCCCTTCGGCCATCAGGCACATGAACAATAACAAGATCTGATAGCTCAGTTACAGCTCATTTTATTACCTATTCTGTGTTATGTGTTTTATGTTGCACGATTGCACCAAGTAAAATTCTTAGTTTGTGAACCCGTTCTCAAACAATGGCAATAAAAACTATTCTGATTCTGATTCTGATTCTAAAGATATTTGACCATCTTGTTTGCAGAAGGACCTTAAAAGCAGCAGAGAGCTGTAACGCTGACAAAACAAACCAAAATCAAATGTCCCCCAACTTTGCTTTCTGGAAATAGGGCCCCTAAAAGCATTTAGTTGAATATCCCTGGGTTAAACTCACTAGATTTTGATGCAGATCATGATGGGGGTTTTGATCCAGGAATTAGTTGTCACAATTGTTATCATGGACATTAATCAAATTAATTTGCATGTTTTAGTTGAACAGTAGATTAGATTAGATAGAACTTTATTAATTAAGGCTCTCTTTCCAGAAACACCATATGCAGCAAACAGGACTGGGGCAATAGCATAAATTAAATCATAAATCACTCACAACACAGAACACATGAAGGACATTTAAAATACACAAAAAGATTAAATACAAAAATTAAATGAAAGAATAATAAAAACAGAATAACTCCTAATGTGAAATACTTTTCTATATTTACATCCAACTTTGTCTTTCTCTTTATACCATTTTTTTTTACTTTTAATGACAGTCAATCACATTATAAATAGACAACAAATTCACAGCTAATATCGGTGGCCTTTTTATCCTCTGAGCTTTTTATGATGTTCAGTTTCACTTCCATGTCACACTGCTACATAATGAAGTCTATAAAGTATAGAATGAATATAAATACATACAATTTGAATATAAAAAAATCTAATCCGCCAAACATTTCACAACCACCCTGCAGTACCTCGACGGACCCCATCTGTTGAAGATTACTGTTCTACTGTTTTTAATGCGTACTGTAAATACATTCCCCTAAGAACCAGCGTCCTTTGCAGTGGACTTTTTTTTTGTTGAAAATATTTTAAGGCTTACAAATTTTAGCAAGAAATAGCCCTCTTATTCAAAACACAACTATCCACTGCTAGAATGGTGGTTCTAAGGAGGCTATTTTTCTCTCTACCAGTGGTTCTCAAACTTTTTTCACCAAGTACCACCTCAGAAAAAACTTGTCTCCCCAATGACTAACATTAAAATACAGTAGTGTAGTAGGCCTAAGTATTCAATAAAAACACGACCGAGATTTTTTAAGTGTATTTAATATTTTTGGCCACTGCCACATTACACACAGTTTAAATATAGGAAAAGAAAACACTGTACTTTAATCAAGTGATTCTTTGGTGTACCACTAGATGGAGCTAGGTTACCACAGTTTGAGAATCACTGCTCTATATTCGGGGTTCTGAACCTTTTTCACCTCGGGGGCCCAACTTTTCTACTACAGAGGGGCCCAGGACCCACTCATCTTCAATAATTATATCCAATTTACTTAGTTTTACAGGAAAAAAATCTAGTCAAATAATATGAAAGAATGTGGTAATCAAAAAAATTATTAAGGCTTAGATCAGGCTGATTACAAAAAATACCTTATTGTCAAATATAGTACCAAAAAAGGGAGTCATGCACAAAAACATATTTTATTTTATTTTTTTACATACAGTTACACATTGATAAAATAAATGCATTCTAACTAAATTAATAGTAAATAATAAAAATAACATGATTTTGAACTTAACTGTCAATAAAATTAAAATGCAACTGAAAATACAATTTCACCCCTTTAGTCATATTTTTTGCGCTTAAGAAACATCTCTATGACTTTAGCTCCAGCCTTCTTCTGTTTGATATTGTCACTACTGCCACAAGTGTAATACAACTGAGTAATGATGTGGCCCATACAGACTACAGCTGAGAAACCAATCTTTTTTGACGGCTGACTAAGGGGCGCTCGCGACCTGACAATGAGCCCCCCGTCCCGTCCCTATGGTTAAGAAACACTGCTCTATACTAAACTAAAACAATTTTTTCAAAACCCATTCATCCATCCATTTTCTACCGCTTGTCCCTCTCTGTGTCGCGGGGGGTGCTGGAGCCTATCTCAGCTGCATTAGGGCGGAAGACGGGGTACACCCTGGACAATTTGCCACCTCATCACAGGGCCAACACAGATAGACAGACAACATTCACACTCACATTCACACACTAGGGACAATTTAGTGTTGCCAAACAACCTATCCCCCCACAATTAAAAAAAGAAAAAACATGAGTTCAGACCAATGTGTTTTTTTTAAAGTGGGACTTTGGACATCACTGACAGAAAACTGATAAATATTGATGTCATAATGCTAGTATCACTCTAATTAGTGAAGTGCAGATCAATACTGAAATATCGATACCGCTGATCCCAAATATTTATGCTCTAATATCGGTTCTCAAATCAAAATATCGATACATTCTATACTTTAGTTATTAAAATAATGTAAATCATTAAGAGTTACTAAATCATTGAGATCTTGTCTAAATAAATTCTGACTGGAGGGAACTACTTTTTCTTCCGCCTAGGTAAGTGTGTAATGTGCAAGTACAGCAGTACACTGTCATTGAGTCTGTTTGTTTGTGTAAGAAAATGACTGCAATTAAAATCAGTCACTCATTATAAAACAGTATTATTTTATTATTTGGAGACTCTACATATAGTTGAATATAAATAACAGTACAGAATGACACCATCATTTGTTTTGCCCTGTGATTTGGTATTGTTTGAAGACGATCGCCCAAGAGCATCCATTTATCCATTTTCTACAGCTTGTCCCTTTCGGGGTCGCGGGGGCTGCTGGAGCCTATCTCAGCTGCACTCGGGCGGAAGAAGGGGTACACCCTGGACAAGTCGCCACCTCATCACAGGGCCAACACAGATAGACAGACAACATTCACACTCACATTCACACACTAGGGCCAATTTAGTGTTGCCAATCAACCTATCCCCAGGTGCATGTCTTTGGAGGTGAGAGGAAACCGGAGTTCCCGGAGGGAACCCACGCAGTCACGGGGAGAACATGCAAACTCCACACAGAAAGACATCGAACCCAGGACCTTTGTATTGTGGGGCACATGCACTAACCCCTGACCACTGTGCAGTTACACTTAAAGGCCTACTGAAATGATTTTTTTTAATTTAAACTGGGATAGCAGATCCATTATATGTGTCATACTTGATAGAGATGTCCGATAATATCGGCCGGCCGATATTATCGGCCGATAAATGCTTTAAAATGTAATATCGGAAATTATTGGTATCGGTTTTTTTATTATCGGTATCGTTTTTTTTTGTTGTTTTTTTTATTACATAAAAAACACAAGATACACTTACAATTAGTGCACCAACCCAAAAAACCTCCCTCCCCCATTTACACTCATTCACACAAAAGGGTTGTTTCCTTCTGTTATTAATATTGTGGTTCCTACATTATATATGAATATATATCAATACAGTCTGCAAGGGATACAGTCCGTAAGCACACATGATTGTGCGTGCTGCTGGTCCACTAATAGTACTAACCTTTAACAGTTAATTTTACTCATTTTCATTAATTACTAGTTTCTATGTAACTGATTTTATATTGTTTTACTTTCTTTTTTATTCAAGAAAATGTTTTTAATTTATTTATCTTATTTTATTTTATTAATTAAAAAAAAAAAAAACCTTATCTTCACCATACCTGGTTGTCCAAATTAGGCATAATAATGTGTTAATTCCACAACTGTATACATCAGTATCGGTATTGGTTGATATCGGTATCTGTAATTAAAGAGTTGGACAATATCGGAATATCGGATATCTGCAAAAAAACATTATCGGACATCCCTAATACTTGATAATTTCGCGATATTGCCATATTTTTGCTGAAAGGATTTAGTATAGAACAACGACGATAAAGTTTGCAACTTTTGGTCTCTGATAAAAAAAAGCCTTGCCCCTACCAGAAGTAGCGTGACGACACCGGAGGAAGGACTGCTCACATTTTCCTATTGTTTACACCAGCAGCGAGAGAGATTCGGACCGAGAAAGCGACGATTACCCCATTAATTTGAGCGAGGATGAAAGATTTGTGGATGAGGAACGTGAAAGTGAAGGACTAGCGTGCAGTGCAGAACGTATCTTTTTTCGCTCTGACCGTAACTTAGGTACAAGGGTTCATTGGATTCCACACTCTCTCCTTTTTCTATTGTGGATCACAGATTTGTATTTTAAACCACCTCGGATACTATATCCTCTTGAAAATGAGAGTCGAGAACGCGAAATGGACATTCACAGTGACTTTTATCTCCACGACAATACATTGGCGAAGCTCTTTAGCTACGGAGCTAACGTGATAGCATCGGGCTTTACTGCATATAGAAACAAAACAAATAAGTCCCTGACTGGAAGGATAGACAGAAGATCAACAATACTACCAAACTCTGGACATGTAACTACACGGTTAATGCTTTCCAACCTGGCGAAGCTTAGCAACGCTGTTGCTAACGACGGCATTGAAGCTAACTTAGCTAACGGAACCTCGAAAGAGCTATGCTAAAAACATTAGCTCTGCACCTACGCCAGCTCTCATCTGCTCATCCCGACCCGTGCTCACCTGCGTTCCAGCGATCGACGGTACGACGAAGCACTTCACCCGATTACCGATGCGGTTGGCGGCCCGGAGACGGAGGAAGTCAAGGTGAGGTCGTTCGGCTAGCGCGTCTGTTATCCTCAAAGTGCTCCTGGTTGTGTTGCTGTAGTCCGCCGCTAATACACAGATCCCACCTACAACTTTCTTCTTTGCAGTCTCCATTGTTCATTAAACAAATTGCAAAAGATTCACCAACACAGATGTCCAGAATACTGTGGAATTTTGAGATGAAAACAGAGCTTTTTGTATTGGATTCAATGGGCTCCGAATACTTCCGCGTCAACCGTTGATGTCACGCGCAAACATCATCATATCGAAACGTTTTCAGCCGGAAGTTTGCCGGGAAATTTAAAATTGCACTTTATAAGTTAACCCGGCCGTATTGGCATGTGTTGCAATGTTAAGATTTCATCATTGATATATAAACTATCAGACTGCGTGGTCGGTAGTAGTGGGTTTCAGTAGGCCTTTAAAATACACTACTTTTTCCATTTTACCAGACACATTAGGTATATTTACACAAAGTATTGGATCAGTATCACCTATACGAGCTTGAATTTTACTTATACCAAAATTGGTAAACCCTGGTATTCCCAGACAAACATATTCCTAGCCTCTTCCGGCTTTGTCATTGATTCTATTCATAACTTTTATGGATATAATTTTTAGGCGCAGTCAAGGCGTTGAGGGGATCCAGTTTGGTGGCTGCAGGATTAGGTATCTACTTTTTGCAGATGATGTGGTCCTGATAGCTTCATCTGGCCTGGATCTTCAGCTCTCACTGGATCGGTTCGCCGCAGAGTGTGAAACGACTGGGATGAGAATCAGCACCTCCAAGTCAGAGTCCATGGTTCTCGCCCGGAAAAGGGTGGAGTGCCATCTGCGAGTTGGGGAAGAGATCTTGCCCCATGTGGGGGAGTTCAAGTACCTAGGAGTCTTGTTCACGAGTGAGGGAAGAGTGGATCAAGAGATCGACAGGCGGATCGGTGCGGCGTCTTCAGTAATGCGGACGCTGTATCGATTCGTTGTGGTGAAGAAGGAGCTGAGCCGGAAGGCAAAGCTCTCAATTTACCGGTCGATCTACGTTCCCATCCTCACCTATGGTCATGAGCTTTGGGTTATGACCGAAAGGACAAGATCTCAGGTACAAGCGGCCGAAATTAGTTTCCTCCGCCGGGTGGCGGGGCTCTCCCTTAGAGATAGGGTGAGAAGCTCTGCCATCCGGGAGGAGCTCAAAGTAAAGCTGCTGCTCCTCCATATTGAGAGGAGCCAGATGATGTGGTTTTATATATATATATATATATATATATATATATATATATATATATATATATATATATATATATATATATATATATATATATATATATATATATATATATATATATATATATGTGCTGTATGAACTTTACGGAGGTGAACGGTACTTTGGGCTGTGGGATTGAGTGTGTTGTGCGGGTGTTTGAGTTGTATTGGTGGGTTATATGGACTGGAAGGGGGAGGTGTTTGTTATGCGGATTCGGTTGTGACATATTAAATATAAGCCTGGTTGTGTTGTGGCTAATAGAGAATATATATGTCTTGTGTTTATTTACTGTTTTAGTCATTCCCAGCTGAATATCAAGTCCCACCCGCCTCTCACAGCATCTTCCCTATCTGAATCGCTTCCACTGCCCTCTAATCCTTCACTCTCACTTTCGTCATCCACAAATCTTTCATCCTCGCTCAAATTAATGGGGTTATCGTCGCTTTCTCGGTCCGAATCGCTCTCGCTGCTGGTGGCCATGATTGTAAACAATGTGCAGATGTGAGGAGCTCCACAACCGGTGACGTCACGCTACTTCCGGTACATGCAAGACTTTTTTATCAGCGACCAAAAGTTGCGAACTTTATCGTCGATGTTCTCTACTAAATCCTTTCAGTAAAAATATGGCAATATCGCGAAATGATCAAGTATGACACATAGAATGGACCTGCTATCCCCGTTTACTGTAAATAAGAACATTTAATTTCAGTAGGCCTTTAAATTCAAATTTGCTTAAAAAAAAGTATAAAAATCGTTTCACATAAATCAATAGTTGTGAAAAATGTAATGTAAATAACATTTTACTAAGGGCCCCAATTTAGCCTGGGGTGGCCCCGCCTGCTATGTGGCATGAATATTTGGATGGCTCCGCCCACCGCTCCAGTGTCCACCTGTTGCCATGGATACAACAAAACAAGTGGACATGTTGTGAAGTGAAGGTTGGGGGACACAGGTGTCCAAGAATGGTGCATCGTGTCCAACTGATGCTTTTAAGTACAGTAGAGGGTTAATACCAAGCAAAGGGGCGTGGCTTAAGTCAGTAGTCAACTGTAAAAAAACTACCTAGATGTCCCCTGATTAGTCACGTGCTGCCCGCGTTAAACACGTCCAGCTCGTGAGGACGTCCACCACATTTTCACCGCCCACGGTCATGTGAGGCTGCTGGAGGACTAGCGTTTGATCATCGCCGCCGCTTCAGCCGCGCCTCGCCTGGTCGCCGCGGAGAAGGTCGACGCTGAATGGTCGGAAGATGACACATGGACGCGAGGAGCGAGCGGAGCGGCACACGGGGATGAAATAAAGTCCTCCCGGGTAACGCAGCCTGGCTGCCTGGGCGGTGAAGCTTTTACGTAACGGAGCTTTGTGGAGGGATTGCAGGGAAGCTTCTGGCTTAATCACAGCCTGGAAACGCAGGTAGGTGACATTTTAAAGGGGGAATAAACGTACATTCTTTTACAGCCTTTTTATATTCAACTCACTATTTAATGAACGTAAAGGAAACTCACTATTTAATGAACGTAAAGGAGGGAAACAGAAGGCTCTCTTACTGTCTTACGCTACACTCCCTTTCCTTCTCATTTTTAAAGAGTAATTTAGCCCTGCGCATGCGCACCAACAAGCATTCAGTTTAATTATGGGCAAGAAGGGTGTTAAAGGATCCCTGATTATTGCAGTTTGCAGCTAATGGTAGATGCATGTTTTGATTAGATCTGTACAAAATCTCGACTGCATTAAGTGCATTGTACAAATATGTATCTTTCATCCATTTACCTTGTTTTTATTAAAAGTTAAAGTACCAATGATTGTCACACACACACACTAGGTGTGGCGAAATTATTCTCTGCATTTGACCCATCACCCTTGATTACCCCCTGGGAGGTGAGGGGAGCAGTTGGCAGCAGCGGCGGCCGCGCCCGGGAATCATTTTTAGTCATTTAACCCCCAATTCCAACCCTTGATGCTGAGTGCCAAGCAGGGAGGTAATGGGTCCCATTTTTATAGTCTTTGGTATGACTTGGCCGGGGTTTGAACTCACAACCTACCGATCTAGGTTCACAGTATACCTGTATGTTTAAGTATCTCCTGGGCTGTTTTTTTTCTCCTACTCCACTGCAAAAGGAGGCAGCACAGTGAAGCGGTGGTTAGAGCTCGTGCCTCACAGTGAGAAGGTCTTTGGTACAAATCCCGGACTCAGCGTCTTTCTTTGTGGAGGTTCCATGTTCTCCACTGTAAGGTGACAAAGTGTGTTATTGTTCCTTATTAGTATCAACATTTTTTCTCATTACATTACATTTTTTTGCTCTTTTTTTCTAACATTTTTACTTGTTTTTTTGTTTGGTTTTATTTCAACAACTTTGCAAGCCACACTTTGGACACCTTATTTTAGAGTGTCCAATTAGCATGACAGTATGCACAAGCGGGGAACATGCAAACTCCGTCCATCCATCCATCCATCCATTTTCTACCGCTTGTTCCTTTCGGGGTCGCGGGGGGTCACTGGAGCCTATCTCAGCTGCATTCTGGCGGAAGGCGGGGTACACCCTGGACAAGTCGCCACCTCATCGCAGGGCCAACACAGATAGACAGACCACATTCACACACTAGGGCCAATTTAGTGTTGCCAATCAACCTATCCCCAGGTGCATGTCTTTGGAGGTGGGAGGAAGCCGAAGTACCCGGAGGGAACCCACACAGTCACAGGGAGCACATGCAAGCTCCACACATAATGATCATGAGCGCAGGATCGAACCCAGGACCTTTGTATTGTGAGGCAGACGCACTAACCCCTCTACCTCCGTGCTGCCAAACATGCAAACTCCACACACAAATCTGAACTTTTGAACATGCTAACCACTAGCATGCACATTTTTAAATTAGTTTGTAGTTTACTTGCACTCAACTGACTGATGCTTTATTATCTTTACCATTCTAATCTTTCATACTTTGCTGCTCTATCACATTAGGCAAACACAGGCAGTTGTCTAGGAAGGGGCCCCGAGAGGTCTCAGAAAAATTCATACAGTTTTCTTCTGTTTAAAACAAGAATTTATTAATTTTGGTCTTAAGTTGTGCGCTTAAAAATACATCAAAATCAGTCATAATCGTTTTGACAGCTTCCCCGTCCCTTCTAACGTAACATACTATTCCATGTTGCTGCGCATATACAAACTTGATATAGGAAGACGTTCCAAAACAAACTTGTTGCCACCGTTTTGAGAGATTCGTATGAAAATGAAGTGGCGTTATCCAAGTGGAGCAAAGAAGAAAGGAAGGCATGAAGAAAACAAACAGTTTTTATTAAAACTGCCCGATCTGTCAACCATTTTCTCGCTGATACAGAATTAGGTGCGCTACAACAGCACTGGTTGGCAGCAGCAGTGTAGCTGTCTGTAGGTTACAGAGGTGGAGTGGAGAGTGACCTGTTTCATCATAAATATATCAATATTGAACCACTCAATGTGGTCAACTACTATAACTAAGGGTTTGTAAAATGTAGCGCAAGCTCAGTACAAAAGTAGACTGATTTACAGATCCTTTTTTGCTCCGATTGTAAATTGATTCACAATTTTGAGGAATGTATTTAATTTTTAATAATTCTTTAAAAAGGCGTTTTTAAGGCAGTTTCCGCGCTTACTCGCTGCATCATACATCAGCAGCCAAGATGAGTTTTTGTAACCTGCTTTGAGAAGGTTTTATTATAACTTGTATACAAAATAATATATTCCGTGAATCGGTTTAAATCTATTCTGAATCGAATCGTCACCTCCAAGAATCGGAATCAAATCGTGAGATGTTGTAAAATTCTCATCCCTAGTAGACAGGCAGGCAGAAACTCTAGAGGAACTTATTTTTGGTCAATTTTCTTGTTTCAATTGTCAACATCTCTTTTTCCCACCAGTCACACACTTGCTGCCTTCACAATAATAGTTTGACACGTCACATCTGGTCTCTGAAAAATAGCTTGAAATATATTTAATATTGAATATTGTTCCTGTCAATTACATTTGCACCGCTCCCCAAGCTGTTTATAACAATATGGTAAATTGCCATTTTATTTTGTTATGTGGGTCTCAATGACTAGGTTTGCCTTAGGCCCCCAAATGACTAAATGCTTTCATCTTGACAATTATTGTGAAAAAATGTAATGGAGCAGCAAAGTATGATGTATTCTAGTGATGTAACAATATTTCATATCACGGTTATTTTGACCAAAATTATCAGTGTCATAATTATAACAATATTGTTGACTGTGCTCAAAACATACTTATACATGGACTGAAATATTTTAACCAAGTTTTTTTTCAATAACTAAGATATAGACACACAATATACTTTCATGGCAGAAGAAACATAAAAAAATGTTCTACATTATAAAGAGCCATATTTTATTTGAGTGTTTAAATAATTGTTTTTTCAAAAGTTTTAGAAGGTTTTTTTATTGATAAAGGCAAATTGGGTGTTCACTTTGCTTTACTTTCGGTTCATATGACGTCACGTGAGTTCACTTCCTCTGGTAGACATCTTCGTCTGTGTTAATAAAGTTGTAAAAAAACAACAACAACACTGCCATCCATCCATCCATCTTCTTCCGCTTATCCGAGGTCGGGTCGCCGGGGCAGCAGCCTAAGCAGGGAAGCCCAGACTTCCCTCTCCCCAGCCACTTCGTCCAGCTCCTCCCGGGGGATCCCGAGGCGTTCCCAGGCCAGCCGGGAGACATAGTCTTCCCAACGTGTCCTGGGTCTTCCCCGTGGCCTCCTACCGGTCGGACGTGCCCTAAACACCTCCCTAGGGAGGCGTTCAGGTGGCATCCTGACCAGATGCCCGAACCACCTCATCTGGCTCCTCTCGATGTGGAGGAGCAGCGGCTTTACTTTGAGCTCCCCCCTGCCGTCTGTCATATTTCGCTGTGTAAAATTGTATCACTCTGTCAAAGCAAGCACAGCTTGTAGGGTCAATGTGATCAATTGAATATCTTAGTTGCTCAGACAGCAATGTGTTTACCGTATTTTTCGGAGTATAAGTCGCTCCGGAGTATAAGTCGCACCGGCCGAAAATGCATAATAAAGAAGGAAACAAACATATAAGTCGCACTGGAGTATAAGTTGCATTTTTTGGGGAAATGTATTTGATAAAACCCAACACCAAGAATAGACATTTGAAAGGCAATTTAAAATAAATAAAGAATAGTGAACAACATGCTGAATAAGTGTACGTTATATGACGCATAAATAACCAACTGAGAACGTGCCTGGTATGTTAACGTAACATATTATGGTAAGAGTCATTCAAATAACTATAACATATAGAACATGCTATACGTTTACCAAACAATCTGTCACTCCTAATCGCTAAATCCCATGAAATCTTATACGTCTAGTCTCTTACGTGAATGAGCTAAATAATATTATTTGATATTTTACAGTAATGTGTTAATAATTTCACACATAAGTCGCTCCTGAGTATAAGTTGCACCCCCGGCCAAACTATGAAAAAAACTGCGATTTATAGTCCAAAAAATACGGTATATAAGTTTAGATTGGGGTATGTCGTTTTTTAATAGGGAAAGATGTTAAGGTGTCTTGTATTCATGTAAGCATTTAAGCTAGTTAGCGAGCTGGCGCTAGTCGGTCCGTGAGTATATCAAAGTGCGGTTATCAATCACGTTTTTTCAAAAATGTAAATTTATAAGGGTAATAACAACTGTCGGGAATTTTACCACGGTTATCTTTATTGATGTTTATTGTTACATTCCTAATAGATTCATACTTTGCTGCTCTATCATGTGGATTTCTCCACTCATTTTATCCTGCAGAATATTGTCGATTATATTAAATAAGATGAAATGATGAGACAGAAGTATAACAATGCCCCTCTGGATTTTAGCATTGTCTGCAGTTTTATGACTCATTTGTACTCTTTCTTTGGTTTCTATCTACGTAGGTGACATAAGCCAAGATTTGGTTTGTCCACCGTTCAGCATGATCAGTTGCGGGACTCTCCTCCATCTTAAGTGACTGCATCAGGATGAACGACGGCTACAAGCCAGGTGGAGGAGTCTCAACAGTCAAGGCCGATGTTGTCCTCCACCCTGTCAACCTTGACAAGGACAGGGATTTACGTCCAGGTTACGTGCAAGGGTTCCTGGGGGACGACCCAAACTTCAACCCCCCTACATTATTTGAGAAGGAATACCTGCTGGATGGAAGGTTAATGGACAATAACCATACAGTGTGTCAGAAAGGTAACGGTTCATACATGGCTAGTGCAAATCAGCTTCATCTCTCCAATGACAATAAGAATGTGGCGGACTTTCCTGCTTGTGTTGACTCATGCATGCCAACAAACTGTGCAGGTAGTCAAATACGTAATGGTGCAAGATCAAAAATGTCTTGTTTTGATCTGAAACAAGAAACTGATCCATCTCACTTGCAATCCAACCCTAAAGACAGCCAGGATGTGGTCAATTTATTGCCTGCTAAAAAAGAGCCGGATTTAGTCATTGAAGTTGGCGGGCAGACAATTAATGCTCACAAGTCGGTCCTGGCAGAGAAAAGCGACTATTTTAAAGCTCGGCTGTCACGAAGCGTCCTCAAAGTGAAGGGTATGAGCTACAAGACATTATCGACGCTAATAGACTACGTTTACACTTCCCGCATGAAAGTTTCAAAGGACAACGTTGTTGATGTCATCACAGGGGCCAAAATCCTCCAAATCCCCTGCGCCGTCCAGGCGGCCATGGACCGAGTGACAGAACAAATCACTGTAGAGAACTGCTACGAGATTCTAAACATTGGAAAAAAACAGCGGCTCAGTGAGCTAAAAGAGACCGCTTACGGCTTCATTAGCGACAACTTCCTTCAGATCCTCAAGGACCCCTGTGTGTACGGGCGTCTGACCGGGTCTGAGCGGGATCTGGTCCTGAAGAAAAGAATGGACGGGAGGAAGACTCTTATGGTTGCCGAGGTAAACGACGTGTTCGATCGCGTTGGGAGCCGACCGCCGAGCCGCTGTGGTAGCCGTCCTCAGAGCCCCCTGTCAGTGGGGTCTTTGGAGGAGAGCCACATGATCTACTCCTTCAGTGAGGCAGCCAGTGACTGGAGAGCTTTGACAGCCATGCCTGAGGACATAAACACTAAAGGATGTGGAATCTGCACTTTGTTTAATTACCTGTTTGTGGCAGGGGGGATAAAAGGCTATGGGGACAAAGGGAAGGTATCAGACAAAGTTTTCTGTTATAATCCCAAAACCAACCGCTGGACTGAGATCCGACCTATGACCCAAGCTCGTGCCCAGCTAAAGCTGGTGTCCATGGATGGCTACCTGTACGCTATCGGAGGGGAATGTTTGTTTACTGTGGAAAAATATGACCCTCGAATGGACCGATGGACAACGGTAGCCCCTTTGCCGAAAGGAGCTTTTGCTGTGGCTCACGAGGCCACGACCTGCAGCGGAGAGCTATACGTCTCTGGGGGCTCGCTCTTCTACCGCCTCCTCAAGTACGACCCCAAGAGGGACGAGTGGCAGGAGTGCCCGTTCAACAACAGCAGGAAGAAGTCGACGGATATGGTGGCACTGAAGAGCTTCATCTACCGCTTCGACGTCACCCGCGAGCAGGGCATCAACGTGTTCAAGTACAACACCATAGTGAAAATGTGGCACGATTGCGCATCGCAGAGACTCGGCAGCTCGTTACCATTTAGGTGTGCCGTCGTGGGCAATTGCATCTACTGTGTGAACAAAAGTCAGACTCTCCAGTTTGTGGTGGAGGAAGAGAACGCCTACTTTGTGGAGGAGCCGCTGAAGGCACCTCTCGAAGCCAAAGGCCTTCTTTTTCCTTTTGTGCTCACTTTGCCTGAAAAGGCTGAGAAAGTTACGCCCGGGTGTGATTCAGAGTAACAATACTCCAAAGCAGGCTATAATGGAACCTCCAAAGTCCAACAGATACTGTTCTGTGATGTTGGTTGACTTCCAAGTTGTTCCAACTGCAAAAGATGATAGATTACCCTAAGGGCATTCAATTGATCGCAACAGGACTGTTCAGTTGGTCCTAGCAGACGTTTCGCCTTTGAACAGAGCAGGCTTCATCAGTTCACTTATACACTTAAGATAATAAACTTTGGTCAGAGCTTGTCAGACTAGATCAAAGTCTGAGAATACATTGACCCAGATGAATGATAACATCCATCATCATAATAGATTACCGTCTTGACCGGAATATAAGATTCAAAGTCGTCTTTTATTCAGGTAATACAGAATTATACATGCAAACCAGTTGATGGCAGCAAACGTCTTCATGTGAGTCAGAGCTTTTCTTCTTGTCACTCACACATGTAGAGATACGCCTGCGAGGGCTGGACAATTATTTAAACTTTGATTTCGATTTTGGCTGCTCATGATTATGAAAATATAATAATCAACAAAACGATTGTAGGGCCGTGCAACGTGCATGCAAATTCCAGAGCTTGTGACGGTGGAATGGATGAGGAGGGAATGAGTGGAAAAAAAGAACATGTCTACAAGAAGTTTGGTATCTCTCCATGGTTGCTGCTTTTTGTTTGACACAGAGCTAGTATGCCTAAGGCATAGGATTTCCACGTTGACTTAACCGCAAACGGAGTCACATAATCAGCCAATGAAATGCAATCCGCTCTTAAACGCAGGAAATCAGGGAAATTGACATACATGTAAGTGAAATGCTGTTATTGTGAAGAAAAGGAACATTTCTTTGGGGAAAAATTGTGTCCAGGACGGCTCATTCATCCCCGAAACACATCCTGAACTAATGTCGAGACGGCCACTTGCAACAGAGACTAAATCATGAAGCTAAAGCTAGCGAGAACAATCCATACACACACAACATATATCATCTGCTTGTGTTGTGACGACATCATCGATGTAACAACAATGTACAAACAGGACAGCAGTTGCAACTTGAGAAGCGCTCTCTCTCTCTTTTTTTTTTTAACAGCCTCAAGTCGCCTCCGCACCTCAAGCAGAGGAGAGCACAGCAACAATCAATATTAGTGTTGCGCCACATCCGATCTGACTGCGTTAACAAATTAAAGGTTTCAAAATAGTACTTTACACAAGCATAATGTACTTAAAGCGCTTATTGACACATTTACACAATTATTATCATTTGACCTAAAACACTGGTCAAATTGTCCATTTGATTAACAAACATTTTGTTACATTTTATTTTACACATTAAGCACACACTCTATGGCGGTAAAATAACTGTAAATGGTAAAAAAAAATTAAAAAAACAATTGAAAAGGAAAAATTTTATTTAATTGTTTTAAATTGCTTTTGTTATTTAAATTTGTTATTGCTATTATTTTTGTTTTTACTTGTGGTTTATTCCTTACTAAATTATATTGATGTGTTTTTTAAACTTTATTTACAGTTGAATTTTGGTGGTACAATAGTCGTGTTTTCAAATTAATGAATAAACGTGACATTAATCGTAATGATAATATTGATCAAAAAATTTAGGATGTATTATTTTTTGCCGTAGGCCTATTTGTCCAGCCTTAGCACCCGAGACAACAACTGCCAAACACACAACAGAAGAGGGCGTATGATGCTGATTTTAATATATTGGTGATCAGTGAAGCACAGCCCTCAAACAACTGTTGAGCAGCTAAGAAAAATAATATCCTTTTTAATTGTAATTTACCAATTGTTATTTCACTAGTATTATGGAAAAAAAGAGATTGATTTAAAAAAAAAAAGTCGGAGGACTTCTTTCCAGGTTCAATACGATAATATGCTCCAGGCTCATACTGCAGCAATCATAAAACTAGGTGTGTCGTGATCCGATATTGAAAAAAAATATCAGTCTGATGTCAGCAAAAAAAACATCACTAAGTGTGTACAGTATCGTACCACTTGTACAAAGCTGGACAGCCAGTTAACATCTAATTGTCCTCCAATAAGCACACAAGGTTGGTCTTTTCTTGTATTGTAGTCAAGTCGTTTACGAAAGGTAAACACGGTAGGCTATGAGCTAGCAGCTACACAACAGCTAAGCACACAACAACGCACAACCAATACATACTAAATAAGTGACCTTAAATGAACAATGTTGCATTCCAAAACGCCACATTTGCCAATATAAACAAGTGTTAAATAATTAGTTGTATATTACTTAAAGGCCTACTGAAACCCACTACTACCGACCACGCAGTCTGATAGTTTATATATCAATGATGAAATCTTAACATTATAACACATGCCAATACGACTTATAAAGTGACATTTTAAATTTGCCGCTAAACTTCCGGTTCGAAACGCCTCTGAGGATGACGTATGCGCGTGACGTAGCCCGGCGAACACGGGTATGCCTTCCACATTGAAGCCAATACGAAAAAGCTCTGTTTTCATTTCATAATTCCACAGTATTCTGGACATCTGTGTTCATGAATCTGTTGCAATCATGTTCATTGCATTATGGAGAAGGAAGCTGAGCAAGCAAAGAAGAAAGTTGTCGGTGCGAAATGGACGTATTTTTCGAACGTAGTCAGCAACAACAGTACACAGCCGGCGCTTCTTTGTTTACATTCCCGAAAGATGCAGTCAAGATGGAAGAACTCGGATAACAGAGACTCTAACCAGGAGGACTTTTGACTTCGATACACAGACGCCTGTAGAGAACTGGGACAACACAGACTCTTACCAGGATTACTTTGATTTGGATGACAAAGACGCAGACGTGCTACTGTGAGTATGCAGCTTTGGCTTCTAAACATTTGATCGCTTGACCGTATGTGCGCAACTTTTTTTTGCGTATGTACGTAACTTTTTTAAAATATATAAGCTTTATGAACCTTGGGTTAGGTGAACGGTCTTTTGGGCTGAGTGATTGTGTGTGTTGATCAGGTGTTTGAATTGTATTGGCGTGTTCTATGGAGCTAGGAGCTAGCATAGGAGCTAGGAGCTAGCATAACAAACATGCAGGTGTTTTTATGCAGGATTAATTTGTGGCATATTAAATATAAGCCTGGTTGTGTTGTGGCTAATAGAGTATATATATGTCTTGTGTTTATTTACTGTTGTAGTCATTCCCAGCTGAATATCAGGTACCGTGAGTATGCAGCCTTGGCTGCTAAACATTTGATAGCTTGACCGTATGTGCGCGTCACGTACGTAACTTTTTAAAAATATATAAGCTTTATGAACCTTGGGTTAGGTGAACGGTCTTTTGGGCTGAGTGATTGTGTGTGTTGATCAGGTGTTTGAATTGTATTGGCGTGTTCTATGGAGCTAGGAGCTAGCAGAGGAGCTAGGAGCTAGCGTAACAAACACGCAGGTGTTTTTATGCAGGATTAATTTGTGGCATATTAAATATAAGTCTGGTTGTGTTGTGGCTAATAGAGTATATATATGTCTTGTGTTTATTTACTGTTGTAGTCATTCCCAGCTGAATATCAGGTCACCCCCGGCTCTCACAGCATCTTCCCTATCTGAATAGCTTCAACTCCCCACTAGTCCTTCACTTGCACTTTACTCATCCACAAATCTTTCATCCTCGCTCAAATTAATGGGGAAATTGTCGCTTTCTCGGTCCGAATCTCTCTCACTTCATGCGGCCATCATTGTAAACAATAGGGAACTTTGCGTATATGTTCAACTGACTACGTCACGCTACTTCCGGTAGGGGCAAGCCTTTTTTTTATCAGATACCAAAAGTTGCAATCTTTATCGTCGTTGTTCTATACTAAATCCTTTCAGAAAAAATATGGCAATATCGCGAAATGATCAAGTATGACACATAGAATAGATCTGCTATCCCCGTTTGAATAAAAAAAAATCATTTCAGTAGGCCTTTAAACATACAAAGTCTCCAAGGCAGAAGTGTATTAGAAAGTTTCCAAAAACAAAAGTGTCCGCATCATTTACCGTATTTTTCGGACTACAAGTTGCTCCGGAGTATAAGTCGCACCGGCTGAAAATGCATAATAAAGAAGGAAAAAAAACATATAATTCGCACTGGAGTATAAATCGCTTTTTTTGGGGAAATGTATTTGATAAAACCCAACACCAAGAATAGACATTTGAAAGGCAATTTAAAATAAATAAAGAATAGTGAACAACAGGCTGAATAAGTGTACGTTATATGACGCATAAATAACCAACTGAGAACGTGTCTGGTATGTTAACGTAACATGTTATGGTAAGAGTCATTCAAATAACTATAACATATAAAACATGCTATACGTTTACCAAACAATCTGTCACTCCTAATTGCTAAATCCGATTAAATCTTATACGTCTAGTCTCTTACGTGAATGAGCTAAATAATATTATTTGATATTTTACGGTAATGTGTTAATAATTTCACACATAAGTCGCTCCTGAGTATAAGTTGCACCCCCGGCCAAACTATGAAAAAAACTGTGATTTATAGTCCGAAAAATACGGTAACTTACTGCGTCATGAGCTTAATTTAGTAAATTATTACAACTGCTAGGTGTCACAAAAACAATTACCACTCCACTTCAACTAAAGACAGCATAAGTCCATTCCAGACGGTTAATAATAAACTGTGTTTTTCTTTTCTACCATTGTTCTCCGTTTGACTGATTTCACTTGATCAGACTTTTTTGTATTCCACACTACAAAATAGTACAAGTATGTACTATGATTCATGCTGGTCAAGTCGGATCAATATCGATAACGGCCAATACTCAAGGGTCCGATATCTTTATCGTATCGGAAGTGGAAAAAGTTGACATCACTACATAGAATGTAAAAATGTTGTCATATTATATACATATATAGAAAATTACCATAGCACAATAGAGCTTCCAATACAACATTTTCAGAGTAATACTGACACCTAGCGGCGTTTGATATGTATTGTTGTAATTAGTGTACTATACTGCATCTGTTTGCTAAAATTAATTAGTGTATGTGACTGATATTGAATCAGTTGCACTGCTCATTTTGTATAGACGCTCCATGGTTATCAACACTGCCATTACTGCCGCTCTTCTTGTAGTGATATCACAAAAACACTAATCCTTTAGTCTAATTAGTTTGAGTCCCAACTTTTGTTTGACTTTTACGGTGATTTTTTCCTAGAAAATTTTGACTTTGGAGGTTCCACTGTCCTTTATTGACTCTCCCCAATGTGTATTTGTGTGTCACTGCCTGTTTGCAATAGAATGTGTGTATTTGCATGGCAATTTTGATGTTTCTTCATAAGCAAGCCTTAAAAAGGGAAACTGGGGAGTGCAAGGAATGCTACAATGTTATTATGACGTGATGAAAGTGGCAATTAGACCAGTGTTTCATGCTTGTGTTGTTGAGATGGGACGTCATTTTTTACACAGTGAGTCGATTGTGGTGACAATTAGTTGCAAAATGAGTCCATGGTGATACGATGTGGCTTCTACGCAAAGGAAACAGCTGTAAGGCTTCACTATTGATGAGTGGAATGTCATTGGATGGAAACACAGAAGTATTTTACACACCTACAAAAATCACATTCCATTCCAAATTATGAGCAGACTTTTTATGTCCATTCAAATTCAGTGTTTTAAAGTTTTGTTGACAGAATGAATGAAGGGCACAGATGTTTCGGCATGAATATTTTGCATACTTCATCTCTCTGTATGTTCCAGCACATTTGCCAAAGATGATTAATAATCTGTTCAATCAGGTGAACATAAAGTGTAATAGTTGCCCTTTTCGTGTCTATTTCAAGTACCATGTTCGCTGCTAACAACCTCCTTCAGCCATGTTGAACAAGAACAGAGCTGTGATACCTCGCTGACAGCTACTGGGGTCAAAGGTCAAATCCGATGCCATGTTACTGTCACCACCTAGAAGAATCTGTGGTTCCATGACACGTGTACCATTTATTCCACATCCATAGTATGTATTGTGTTATTTTACAGTACAATTTGCTTGCTGCTGCAGTAGCACACCATGGTAGTTTTGTGTGAAAGAAAAGTCTGCTGAGCCGTGAGCGTATCTTGGGAAAAATACTGGATGTGGGTTTTGTACTTTTAGAAGCAGTCATCTTTCATTTCTATGATATACATTTTTTTCAGTATACATTTGCTGGATTTGGAGCTGCTGCTGTGATGACAGTTGAGTGCTGCAACAAGTTTCCGGTGTAATGACTTTTGGAATGGGCTAACTAAACAGCTGTTGGATAATGTTTGTCGGTCAAATCAAAGTGCTTGGAATAAACTATTTGGTGTATGGAAAAGGCTTTGTGAGTTGTTTTTCGTCTTGATGATTCTCATGCAAAATGCTGGACGCGGCTGCCATCTAGTGGACATTTGCCGCAAATAACATTTAAAATACAACTCAAAAATAAAACAACTTGTAAAATACTATACATGATATTGAATTTGGTATACAATAGTTGTAGAATTTAGTAAGTATATTACTTGCAATACAAGTAATATTTATTATATTTAATGATATACTGTACACAGATGTTTACATAATTCCAATGCGATTGTACTAGTCGTAACTATACTCAATAATATACTGTACATTTAATGTTATGTATTTATTTTTATCTATTTATTATGAATTTATCAACATATATTTGGGGGGAGAAGAGAACATAATATCGTGATGATCAAGTAAATACATAAATGTATGTATTTAGTGGACATTTGGCACAAATAAAATACAGGAATAACATGTAACATGATATACGTAATACTGAATTTGGTATACATTATTTGTAGGATTTAGTGAGTACATTACTCGCAATATAATTTTACTATTAGTTATTATACTCAATAATAAACTACACATAATCACTTGGATATTTTTTTTTTTTTTAGAAATTATTGTGAATTCGTTTTTACGGCTTAAGATATTTAAGCCATTGGAGAAAAAAAAATAGAGAAAATAATACAGTGATAATCAAATAGATAAATAATTACGTACAATTCTGTATTTAGTGGACAATTGCCATAAATACAATTTCCAATAAATTTCAAAAATAAAATACAGGAATGACATGTAGAATGATATACATTACATTGAATTTAGTCAACAATATTTGTAGGATTTAGTGAGTGTATTACTTGGATCCTATGTTACTATTATCTATTTACTTCAATAATATACTGTACACATAATGATTTTTAGCTTTTAATGAATCCAAATAATAAAAAAGACGATGGACAATAAAGAGAAAAAAGAAAATAATATCATCATATTAAAATAAACACGTTTTCTTTATTTCTCACTGACCAACCAGGTAACAGCCAAGTGTGCAGACATACAGGACAGTGCATGGTTTAGAAATACAATTACAATGATTGGCGCCCTTTAACGAATCAAAGGAAAAATATTGTCCAAGTGTCAAAATAATTTCTAGATGAGCTTGTTTTCATAATAGGAGGGCCGATTACTCCCCCAATATTCCATCCATCCATTTAATCTACCGCTTGTCCCTTTCGGAGTCGCGGGGGGTGCTGGAGCCTACCCCAGCTGCATGTGGGCTAAAAGCGGGGTACACCCTGGACAAGTCGCCATCTCATCGCAGATCCTCTAATATTGTGTTTTCAAAAATAATCAAAAATCCTACTTGTGTGCTCACTTCCTGTATAACAAAGTGTTGTACTTATCTTTGAACACTGGGGGGCAGTGTGAGCTTGAAGTAAAAAGACTACAGTTATATTGGCATACACGCATAGAAGTAGTCAAGAATGTACTTAAAAATCACAATAAATACACATTTTTAATTTCCTTTTAGTGTTTGTCAAGTTAGTTACAGAAATTATTTTTTATTATTTTAGATTATGTTTGAAATTATTGAAACCACAAATGATTCACAGGGTGACACATGGAAAACAAGCTATTTGTATCCATCCAACCATCCATTTCCTACCGCTTGTCCCTCTCGGGGTCGCGTGGGTGCTGGAGCCTATCCTAGCTGCATTCGGTCGGAAGGTGGGATACACCCAGGACAAGTCGCCATCTCATCGCAAGGCAAGTTATTTGTAAAAAATTAAAATACGAAATGCAAAATTCCATCCTTTATTAAAACACACAAATAATGTATCATGATGTGTAAGTCAACATAAAAATCAAGTCATAATAAATAATATATATAGCCCATTACGCAATCTGTTGGCATGGAGATTTACAGCACTTGATTTCTGACCCTTGACCACTCAAACTAATCTTCTAACGCTCCGGTGTGAATTACGATTTATTTTTTAAAAAATTCCAAAAAAGACACCAAAAGTTTCATATAACGACTAATTATCTGTGCCTCGTCACTGTTGCCATGTTTCACCTTCACAGCTGCCTAATGTAGCAACACCATCACAAAAGGGGTAATGATGGTGGGGTATGGGTTATATATGATGTCGACAGAGGATATGAGTTGGTTTATAGCAGTGGTCACCAATCTTTTCCAGCCCAAGATCCCCGGTCTCAGCCAAAAACCAAAGCAAGATCTACCCCTGTGTCAACTACGTTTATATATATATATATATATATATATATATATATATATATATATATATATATATATATATATATATATATATATATATATATATATATATATATATATATATATACAGTTCTTAAGTTTTAAATTAGTTAGCAACTGCTATGTAATGGAAAAGGGGTAGGATTAAATAAGCTCTGCTTCTTTCTACTCCTTTTCAAACATCAATCAATCAATCAATCAATCAATCAATCAATCAATCAATCAATCAATCAATCAATCAATCAAAGTTTATTTATATAGCCCTTAATCACAAGTGTCTCAAAGGGCTGCACAAGCCACAACGACATCCTCGGCTCAGATCCCACATCACAGGGCAAGAAAAAACTCAACCCAATGGGATACAATGAGAAACCTTGAAGGGGACCGCAGATGTGGGGGGGTTCACCCCGGGTCCCGACTTTGAACAGCTAGCGCTTCATCTGTGGTCACCTAATAACCTCTCCACGCAGGAGAGGGGGGTAGAACAGAAAAGAGACGGCAGATCAACTGGTCTAAAAGGGGGGTCTTTTTAAAGGCTAACGTCTCCAAATTAGTTGAAAAGAGACATTGGAAATTGTGATGTTTCATGTTGTAATTGTATGCGTGTCCAAAATAAACTCAAACTCCAATATAAGTGTATTGTAATTAAAGTGAAATTTAAATTTTGCCTATCGTTTCCCATCCTTATATAAGACAAGCACACATGTTTTTTGTATTCTTACTGGTAAAATAAATGTGATCAAAACTCAGCTGACAATGGAACAAAAAGGAGTCACTCTATTCTGCTTATAAAGCGGTTAAAAACATCCAAACACTTCATTAACATATTTATACACACTGTTAGTATTATGTAATGTAGTAACAGGCCCATTCATAATAACATTTAATACTTACCTATTTTGATCATTTTAAGCATATAGCGGCGCATTAGTTTAAAAAACGCATCACAGTGTTCGCTTTTTCCTTTCACAACATCACGGAGTAGTACTCACTGCTGACATCATGAGAGCCAATAAACATAATTAAACATCACTTACTGCTCTCACTAGGATGCCGGCTGTTGGGATGTTGATATATTCCATTATGAATATATAAAGTTATATTATATGTTATATTGTATATATGTTATAGACATAATATATCTGTATATAAATTATTCTGTACACATATTATGTATATATTTGTATATATGTTAGATTTTTTTTATAGCTTTTTTAGTCTATTTATACCTGCATTGTCTTTTCCATCCTTACACTTTCCATCATTGTAACTGAGCTACTGTGTTGAACAATTTCCCTTGTGGATCATTAAAGTTTGTCTAAGTCTAAGTCTAAGTCTAAAACATGTCCATGATGGACATGTTTTATAATGTCCACAAAGTTGAATGACCAGGAAGTGTGTTGACCGTGTTTTGACTTTATTTGTTAGTTATTTTATACCATGAGTGGGAAAACTTGTTTAGATTGGGTCATATGAATTGATGCTGTGCTCACAGTTTAAAAAAAACAAAATTCATGGTCATTGACTATCGATTCCACCTTCTCTCGCAAGAAAGCGACATGATTGCAGCAATTCCATTCATAGGAAATTATATTTAAGCCAAAATGTTTTGGCCAATCTTCTTGTTAAACTTGTGACGCCTCGAGGATAGGTCGCGGCTGATGAGGTAGAGGACAGACGTGCGAGAGGAGGGCTCCGGCCAAACTTTTCATTTACTCTTTAAAGTCTAACTACTTTACGGTGTTTTTTCCTGGCTGACGCACCCATTTTTTTGCGCGAGATAGTGTGGTTATTGCAACGTGATGAGCAGCTCGAAGACAAAACCGACAACAGCAACAACTCGAGCAGCGAGCGTCTCGGCTAAGCTAGCTAACATGGCGGCCGCAGCAGCAGCTTCAGGGTCGGAAGACAAGAGAGCCGAACTGGAGGGTCAATCTGACCCAGTCACCAAGAACGACATCGAGGCTCTCCTCAATAAACAGCGCGATAGCTTCAAGGCTGATATGGCTTTTTTGATTCAACAGTCGACTGAGTCCCTGAAGCAGTCAGTCGATTTATTAGGACAACAGGTGACGTCATTTAACAGCCGTCTGACTAGAACCGAAGTCACAGTGGGTGAAAACTTTGAAAAACTCACAGAGATGGAAGCCGCTGTGAAGTCTCTACAGTCCCAAACTACGGTGCTCCTGGAACGAGTGGACGACCTCGAGAACCGATCCCGCCGCTCTAATTTGAGGATTATCAACATCCCAGAGGGAAGTGAGAAAGAGCAGGATCCGACCAAATTTGCGTCTGACTTGCTAATGGTGATAGCGGGTCCTGATGTCTTCAGCAGCCCACCGGAGATAGAGAGAGCTCACCGCTCCCTTGGTCCCAGATCACAGATCACTGGATGCTGGCGCCGGACAACCGCGGACTTTCATCATTAAATTCCTCCGTTTCCAGGAGAAAGAAAAAGTTCTCAGATGGGCCAGACAACATAAATTGGATTACCGCGGCACAGAGCTGAGAGTTTACCCGGACATCAGCCCTGCTTTGGCCAAGAAACGAGCTGCTTTCAACCCCGTCAAAAATGTGCTCTACCTGAAAGGAATGAAATTCCGCTTGCTGCACCCCGCCCGTCTCCAGGTTTTTTTCAGAAATGAAAACTTGTACTTTGATTCTCCACAAATAGCCCAGGACTTCTACGACGAGCGCATCGCTCCCACAGGTTAGTGGAAGATGACTCTGTATGGAAGGCGTTTCAGGCCAAAAGTACGTTGAAGAGGACATTAACGGGTGCGTCAGAAAAACAATGGACATTGTTTATCCAGGCTTGCAGGCAACTATCCATCCATCCATCCATCCATCTTCTTCCGCTTATCCGAGGTCGGGTCGCGGGGGCAGCAGCCTAAGCAGGGAAACCCAGACTTCCCTGTCCCCAGCCACTTCGTACAGCTCTTCCCGGGGGATCCCGAGGCGTTCCCAGGCCAGCCGGGAGACATAGTCTTCCCAACGTGTCCTGGGTCTTCCCCGTGGCCTCCTACCGGTCGGACGTTCCCCAAACACCTCCCTAGGGAGGCGTTCGGGTGGCATCCTGACCAGATGCCCGAACCACCTCAACTGGCTCCTCTCGATGTGGAGAAGCAGCGGCTTTACTTTGAGCTCCCCCCGGATGGCTGAGCTTCTCACCCTATCTCTAAGGGAGAGCCCCGCCACCCGGCGGAGGAAACTCATTTCGGCCGCTTGTACCCGTGATCTTGTCCTTTCGGTCATAACCCAAAACTCATGACCATAGGTGAGGATGGGAACGTAGATCGTTCCAGTAAATTGAGAGCTTTGCCTTCCGGCTCAGCTCCTTCTTCACCACAACGGATCGATACAGCGTCCGCATTACTGAAGACGCCGCACCGATCCGCCTGTCGATCTCACGATCCACTCTTCCCTCACTCGTGAACAAGACTCCGAGGTACTTGAACTCCTCCACTTGGGGCAGGGTCTCCTCCGCAACCCGGAGATGGCACTCCACCCTTTTCCGGGCGAGAACCATGGACTCGGACTTGGAGGTGCTGATTCTCATCCCAGTCGCTTCACACTCAGCTGCGAAACGATCCAGCGAGAGCTGAAGATCCTGGCCAGATGAAGCCATCAGGACCACATCATCTGCAAAAAGCAGAGACCTAATCCTGCAGCCACCAAACCAGATCCCCTCAACGCCTTGACTGCGCCTAGAAATTCTGTCCATAAAAGTTATGAACAGAATCGGTGACAAAGGGCAGCCTTGGCGGAGTCCAACCCTCACTGGAAACGTGTCCGACTTACTGCCGGCAATGCGGATCAAACTCTGGCACTGATCATACAGGGAGCGGACCGCCACAATCAGACAGTCCGATACCCCATACTCTCTGAGCACTCCCCACAGGACTTCCCGAGGGACACGGTCGAATGCCTTCTCCAAGTCCACAAAACACATGTAGACTGGTTGGGCAAACTCCCATGCACCCTCAAGGACCCTGCCGAGAGTATAGAGCTGGTCCACAGTTCCACGACCAGGACGAAAACCACACTGTTCCTCCTGAATCCGAGGTTCGACTATCCGGCGTAACCTCCTCTCCAGCACACCCGAATAGACCTTACCGAGAAGGCTGAGGAGTGTGATCCCACGATAGTTAGAACACACCCTCCGGTTCCCCTTCTTGAAGAGAGGAACTACCACCCCGGTCTGCCAATCCAGAGGTACCGCCCCCGATGTCCACGCGATGCTGCAGAGTCTTGTCAACCAAGACAGCCCCACAGCATCCAGAGCCTTAAGGAACTCCGGGCGGATCTCATCCACCCCCGGGGCCTTGCCACCGAGGAGCTTTTTAACTACCTCAGCAACCTCAGCCCCAGAAATAGGAGAGCCCACCACAGATTCCCCAGGCACTGCTTCCTCATAGGAAGACGTGTTGGTGGGATTAAGGAGGTCTTCGAAGTATTCCCTCCACCGATCCACAACATCCGCAGTCGAGGTCAGCAGAACACCATCCTCACCATACACGGTGTTGATAGTGCACTGCTTCCCCTTCCTGAGGCGGCGGATGGTGGTCCAGAATCGCTTCGAAGCCGTCCGGAAGTCGTTTTCCATGGCTTCCCCGAACTCCTCGCATGTCCGAGTTTTTGCCTCCTCGACCGCTGAAGCCGCACACCCCTTGGCCTGTCGGTACCTGTCCGCTGCCTCAGGAGTCCTATGAGCCAAAAGAACCCGATAGGACTCCTTCTTCAGCTTGACGGCATCCCTCACCGCCGGTGTCCACCAACGGGTTCTAGGATTACCGCCACGACAGGCACCAACTACCTTGCGGCCACAGCTCCAATCAGCCGCCTCGACAATAGGGCGCGGAACATGGTCCATTCGGACTCAATGTCCAGCACCTCACTCGTGACATGTTCAAAGTTCTTCCGGAGGTGGGAATTGAAACTCTCTCTGACAGGAGACTCTGCCAGACGTTCCCAGCAAACCCTCACAATGCGTTTGGGCCTGCCAGGTCTGTCCGGCATCCTCCCCCACCATCGCAGCCAACTCACCACCAGGTGGTGATCGGTAGAAAGCTCCGCCCCTCTCTTCACCCGAGTGTCCAAAACATGAGGCCGCAAATCCGACAACACAACTACAAAGTCGATCATGGAACTGCGGCCTAGGGTGTCCTGGTGCCAAGTGCACATATGGACACCCTTTTGTTTGAACATGGTGTTCGTTATGGACAATCTGTGACGGGCACAAAAGTCCAATACCAAAACACCGCTCGGGTTCAGATCAGGGCGGCCATTCTTCCCAATCACGCCTCTCCAGGTTTCACTGTCGCTGCCAACATGAGCGTTGAAGTCCCCCAGTAGAACGAGGGAATCACCCGGGGGAGCACTCTCAAGTACTCCCTCGAGCGAATCCAAAAAGGGTGGGTACTCTGAGCTGCGGTTTGGCGCGTAAGCGCAAACCACAGTCAGGACCCGTTCCCCCACCCGAAGGCAGAGGGAAGCTACCCTCTCGTCCACCGGGTTGAACTCCAACATGCAGGCTCTGAGCCGGGGGGCAACAAGAATTGCCGCCCCAGCCCGTCGCCTCTCACTGCCGGCAACGCCAGAGTGGAAGAGAGTCCAGCCCCTCTCGAGAGAACTGGTTCCAGAGCCCTTGCTGTGCGTCGAAGTGAGTCCGACTATGTCTAGCCGGAACTTCTCCACCTCGCGCACTAGCTCAGGCTCCTTCCCCCCCAGCGAGGTGACGTTCCACGTCCCAAGAGCTAGCTTCTGTAGCCGAGGATCGGACCGCCAAGTGTCCTGCCCTCGGCCGCCGCCCAGCTCACTTCGCACCCGACCTCTATGACCCCTGCTATGGGTGGTGAGCCCATTGGAGGGGGGACCCACGTTGCCTCTTCGGGCTGTGCCCGGCCAGCCCCCATGGGGACAGGCGCTATCGCCATCGTGCCCCACCTCCGGGCCTGGCTGCAGAGGGGGGCCCCGGTGACCCGCGTCCGGGCGAGGGAAATCTGGGTTCCTTGTTTTTATCTTTCATTGAGGTCTTCGAGCTGCTCTTTGTCTGATCGCTCACCTAGGACCAGTTTGCCTTTATTCTATGGGTTTTGTTTTGGGGTTTTTGTGTGTTAGGTCCTACAAATTTGTTTTTTCTTTTAGTCCTGTCTGTATGTTAATACCACTTCCTTCTACAAGGCATTGTGCCATCTCACCATATTTTTACAAATGTGATTATGGCTAATACAAACAAAAAAGGGTTATCTTGCTTGAGATTTGTTTCTTGGAACGTTAAAGGGATCAATGGCCCAGTCAAAAGAGGTAGAGTATTTTCCCATTTAAAACACCTTAAAACTGAAATTACTTCCCTACAAGAGACTCATCTGACCACTAAGGATCATCATAGATTAAAGGCCTCATGGGTTGGACAATCTTTTCACTCAAATTTTAGCAGCAAAGCAAGGGGTACAGCTATTCTAATACACAAAAGAACCCAATTTAGCCCAACAAATGTCATAACTGACCATCAAGGTCGTTTTGTATTAGTCTCGGGTTCTCTTAATAATACTGTATGTCTGTTGTCCTTGCCAACCTTTGTGCACCCAATTGGGATGATGAAGCATTTATTAGGAAAGTGTTTTCATTTTTGCCAGACCTCAGTTCCCATCATTTAATATTGGGGGGGGACCTGAACTGTGCAATAGACCCGTTGCTAGACAAATCTAGTCCAAGGCAGGCCCCCCCATTAAAAATGGCCAACATAATTTCAAAACTCATGGGTCAAATAGGAGGTGTGGACCCGTGGCGCTTTCTTTACCCAGATAAAAAACAATTTTCTTTTTATTCCCAGGTCCATAAGACTTTTTCAAGGATTGACTACTTTTTTATAGATGATCATTTCCTTCCGGCTGTCGATAATATAGAATATTCAACAATAGTGATATCTGACCATGCTCCATTGTTACTTGATCTTTTGTTTACACTTTAAAAAAAAAACGCAGACTCCATGGAGGTTTAATTGCACACTACTCAATGATGACGGATTCTGCAAAACAATTTCCAAAGTGATAGATGATTTTCTTGTCACCAACAATTCTACTCCCATATCCCCGTCTTTACTCTGGGAGACATTAAAGGTGGTAGTCCGGGGAGAGATTATTTCTTATTCAGCAAGACAAAAGAAATTGAGAAGACAAAAACAGGAGCAGCTCATGGAAAGTATAACAGAATTGGACAGGCAGCTATCAGTATCTCCATACCCTGAACTGGTTAAAGATAGACAAAATCTGCAAATGAACTACAATTTATTGTCAACACAAGAAACTGAAAAATTACTCTTACGATCGCGTGGCTTCCTGTACGAGCATGGTGAGAAGGCACGGCGCCATCTATCACGCCAAATTAAAAGCCAGTCAGCATCTCGGCAAATTCGACAAATCAGAACCCCCGCAGATGAACTTACAGTCATTCCTTCAGTCATTAATGACACCTTCAAATCATTCTATTCTGAACTATATACTTCACAATGCACTGCTGATAAAACAATCATGATGAGTTTCCTGGATAACTTGAAATTTCCATCCATAACTACTACTCAAGAGAGCGCTTTGGATCAACCTTTAGTAATCCGGGAAATTGTAGATTCATTTAAACTAATGCAGAGCGGCAAGGCCCCTGGCCCAGATGGCTATCCTATAGAGTTTTATAAAAAATTCTCAGATAAACTGACTCCTCTCCTTTTAAATATGTACAATGACTCTCTGGACCGGGGTACCTTGCCTCGAACTCTCACCGAAGCGTCAATAACTTTATTACTAAAACCGGGCAAAGTAGATTCCGATTGTAGTTCTTACCGTCCCATCTCTCTCTTAAACGCTGATTATAAGATTTTAGCTAAAGCACTGGCCCTTCGCCTTGAATCAATTTTACCAAACATCATATCACCTGACCACACTGGGTTTATGAAAAACCGGCACTCTTTTTCCAACATTCGTAGCCTTCTTAACATTATTTTTTCTCCAGCATCCGAGGAGACGCCAGAAGTGGTGGTCTCTTTGGATGCGGAGAAAGCTTTCGACAGGGTGGAGTGGGGACATTAATTGGAGGTGTAGTGGATTGTCCGAAGCTTAAGCAGGCAACAAAAGTAGTTTAGTACAACAAATTTATTTACCCATTATCAGAACTGCAGGTTGAATTGAGTTGGCCGTGCAGACAAACCACAAGTTACTCCGGACCAACAAGACACACACAAGCCAAAATCACTCCAGAGTTCCGGTCTTCTGCCATTTTTTATATGTCTGTTGTGCGTCATCGTTCCTTATCGAGTGCGTCAATTTCTTGTTTGCTTTTCCTATCTGTTCCATAACAACTCGAATCCTTTAGACAGTCAACACATTCTGTAGACAGGTTGGCACGACTTAATATTCACTTTTGTCCCACAACTGGTCCATTCAATGGCACAAAATACAAGAGTATTGAAAATGAGCGGACATTCTTAAAAGACAAGAAATATAGGTCAAAAGGTCAGAAATTCTACTACATACCCGCCTTCCAGGGTCTTAAGACCCTGGACCAAAACAATTTCTGATATAGACCACTAACTTAAATCTCTACCGCAGATAGAGGCAAAAACCTCAATGTTTTTATACGACGCAAAAATTCCGTCTATGACCCTCCTTCAGAGCGATCGCTGTTACCAGCCTGCAGTAAAACCATCTCACAGAACACAATTAGTGGGCTACCCTTTGATTTAGTAAAGGAATAACAAATACTTTGATCATGAACATCATTGAACATAAATAGATGAATGTATATAGACTTATGACTGTAAGACATTTGCAAAAATATTTTGCCCGGCATTTGCAATGGATGTAGTTACCAATATTGTTAATTACCAATTAATTTTGAACACACAACTGAATTTCGTATGAGTCCATGTTCGATTAGTGCTCGTATAGATGGCTCGGTGGTGCCTCAGGCTGGTGGCCTGCCGACACCTCGTTGGGCTTTCGGCTGCCCTGGTGAAGAAAGAGATCCACTCAAACAGTCTGTCTCTCTTTGGGGTGTGGTTCAGTCCATTGGGCAGACTGTTCAGTGGCATGTGCGTGCTGGCCGAAATTGGGGAAAACTCAGGTAGAGTTGGAGCTGTGGGGGCTTTGGGGAAGGCTGGGGCAGAGTATGGGGCGTGGGGCTTTGGTCCAGGCCCTCGGCTTGCTTCATGCCTCCTCGCTGCTTCGGCACTCCCGACACTTCTTTCCACAGCTGCTGGAGTCCCGGTGGACACATTGGCTGGCAACCTTAGTTGTTCTCGTCATCGCTGGCAAGGTGTTGTCTCTCCTCTCGGTTCCTTCCAGTCAGGTATCGGGTGTTGGCCCTGGATTGGCTTTGACCGTGCCCCTCTTAGCGAGTGCAAGGGAATCTGGAGTGGCTGTTTTCATCCTCAAATCTGCACAGAGGAACTGGCACACAAATTCTACATTTTGCAAACTTACCATTTTGGTCTCATGGTCTTTCCACCTTCCTGGAAAGCTGCTGGTCCTGAGAAGTGCTGATCTTGTGACTGAAGAAGATTAACCTGTTTTCTCAAAATAGGTGCCGTTGTTTGACCTAATCTTTTTGGGGAAACCATGTCGGGATATTAGATCATTCACAAAACATTTAATTACTGAATTGGCACCCTCCTTTGAGGTTGGGGTTGCTTCCGCCAACCACTGTAATTGTCAATCTAAATCATTACATTCCTTTATCCTTGTACCGGATTGATCATATCGATTAAATAAAACCTCAACACGCTCAAACTTGACCCAATCCAAACTCACCTCCCCCCTCTGTCCCTCTCACAGGGACAGTGTTAGTCGTAGTAATAGTAATAGTAATAGTAATAGTAGTATTAGTAGTTTTCAGAAACATCCAAGAAAAAGAAAAGGCAGCTGATAGTCAAGCGCAGCAAGAACAGAGGCGGAGGACAGGTCATGTTTGAGGTCACTGTTCGCTTTTGCAATAGTACTTTGATATTTTACAACACCTAGTGAATTATTGTGGCCTCAATAATTCACTAAATAGTTGTATTTAATTTAGTCTATCTATGATGGGACAATGCACAGAAACATTAAGTTCAGAAACAGATTTGTTCTGTACCAGATTATATCTAAATAGCTACTTTCCATCTGCAGTCCCTGGCTACCTAAATTAAAGGGATCCAAAAATCAAGCAATAAAATTATGACACTAATTAATCATAATAAATATATACATTCATAGTAATCAATAATTAATCAAAAATAATCATACTGTAGCATGTAATCAATTATAAGAAAAGTCACCAAATGCCCCTTCATGGACACATACTTAATATACAATACAACCACACCTTATTTACATCATCACACAAAGACAATACATGCTCTTGTTCACATCTGTCATCATTCGTAAAAACAACCAAGATTTTAACAGCCATACCTCACAATTTACAACAAAAATGCTCTCATAGATAAATATAATACTCATTAAATTGATGTGTCAACATAATGCCCCTCTTAGTGACCGTGTGAGCAGCCTTGATTGCTCCAAAGCCACTTTTTAATTTCAAATTTTCTATTCCTTTTGTTATAACGTGGAGAAGGCTAATTGGTCTTTACATGTTCTGGTCTTCTTTATTTCCTGCTTTATGGATTTAATTATAGTAGCAGTTTCTCGACGTGGTAGGGAAAGTGTTTTCCGTTATTGATTTATTTATCAATCGTTGTTATACGAGCAATAATACAATCCTTATATGTTTTTAGGAAGATAGTGTCCAACTCATATATATATCTCTAGATCGTGAGTCTGATAATGCAGTGAAGATTTTTTTTAACTTTGTTTCATTTGTTAATTCTAAAATTAGTCCATCCTGAATAAATGACAATTATTTGCACTGATTTTGAGGTTTTTTTTACCAGGGTTTGTACAGACTGGATGAAATGTTCATTCAAATTATTACTTATGTCCAGACTGTCTGCGATAGTAGCGCCATTGATATTTAATGTTATAGTGTTGTTTCTTGTTTGCTCTCTTTCCGTAAGTTCGTATCTGGTTTTCCATAACTTTCTAATGTTCCCTTTTGCAGCTTTGATTAATTCTAAGTGAAAGTCAGCCTTAGACTTCCGCATAAACATTGTAACTTTGTTCCTCCAAACTTTTAAATCATACGATCTGTATTTAGACCTGTTTTAATTGCTCTTATGAGAGCTGAGTCCTCATGTCTTTATTAGAATCCAAATTGTTTTATTAATCCAAGGTATTTTTATTTTAGCACTCTTCTTTCTGGTTTTGTATTCGTGTATTTACAGATGTTCTCTTTAATTTTTGTCATCCAATTGTAATTCTAGTAGGGCTGCTTATCATTTGTATCATGTATAAGCCGTTTATAATGTCCTTAAGTTTCTTTCTACGTGTTTTATTTAACCAGTCCAGATTAACGTCCCCCATGACGTTACTTCTTTCATACTATGCTGTTTGAGGATGTCTGAAAATGAATCAAGAAAAATGTCTTTAGCTGTGGTCGGTCGGTATACTACAATTACCTTGAAATACATTTCTGAGGAAAATTAAATTTTAATTTCAACATACTCAAAAAGATCTACTTTTAATGTTTTCCCTTTCATAAATCATAATTCCTCCCCCCTTTGTCACTCGATCTGTCTTTTCTGTAATCTTGTCCCCCGGGACATTAATTTGAACGAAAGGTGTTGTGGGTTTTAACCATGTCTCTGATAGACAAGGTTATCCGGATTAGAGTCTGACAGTAACTGCTGTATTTGTTCAGTATGTTTCCTGTGGTAGAAAGTTTAATAATGCGGACACGTTTGTTTCTGATTACTTTCTACAGACTTCTGTCTCTCTGCGACTTTGTGTATGTAATAAGCAACTATACATATTTGATATGCTTAAATTTTGTTTTAGCTCAGCTGTTGTGTAGCTGCTAGCTCTTTGTAGCCTACAGCAGAAATGTCCAAATTGCAACCAATAGCTTTGTTTTTAACAGACAACCGAAATAATTGATTTGCGTATCGGTTCAATCAGCGGCAGCTACGCCCTGTTTTATCATTTGACCTAAATTTTTTGGTTTCGTAGGCAGGACAGAGGGAACAATGTGGGTCATTAGTTGTCCATCTTATACCATTCTAATTGTTTTAAGGATAGTTCACATGAGCGGCCATACCTTGAGTCCCACCATATATAAGAGTCAAAAGGCTCCTATTATGAGTCGTCTAATTGGTGATCATACACTTTGGCGGTTTGGGTGGCAGGACACACGGACGCACCTCCGTCAGCCAGCGCTAGGACAGTTGGAGCAGTCCCCGTCTTCCATTCGTTCCTGGGAGGCGTCCCTATTAGTTGTCCGCTGATGTCGTGCTGTCAGGCAACATCAGGAAGTTCCTTCTGTGCGGTATTGAATTGTCAGGGCACAGTTCGTAAGCCGGTCATTACAAGGTGTGTGCAGGTTGACCACAAAGGAATGCTTCAAAGATTGTGTTGAACATTGTCCGTTGACACTTATGTCCAGCAGGGGTCTGTTTGTATCCTGCTGTTCGTCCTGCTGTCACACCTGTATTTTTTGTGAGCATGTTCTGGCTACACCTTGGAGCTTGTCTTGTTCAGAGAAGCTGGCAGTCCCCCGGCTGCACATCCTTTCCACCCTCGCTTGACCTAGCACAACCGTGGCTACCACCCAAGTCCGTCTGTATGGTTTTACGTTTTGTTGAGGTTTTTTTTTTTTCCTCCAGAATTTGGAACTCAAAACATGTACACCCATCGTTTTCATATCCTCTCGGTTAGTTCAATTTGCATATCACGTTTTAAAATTACAGTCTTAACTATCCCATTAATTGCTAATCAAAAACCTTAATTCAAAGATTGTACGTACTACTTCATGCGTATTTAAGTACCCTTTTAATTCACTTAAAGATTATGTATACGTTAATTTAAACTATCATTTGTCTATCAGTAGGCACGAGCAAGCTGTCATGCTTGCACTCTGACCTCCCGCTGTGCGTGATACTCTCCAAAACAAAGGAATGTTTTTATTCACGTTTCTCCTTATCTTTCAGCTAAATATTTTAATCTTTTAACTTTTAACGTCCGCACTGTGTTTATTTTTATTGTCTGCATTTTAATTTTGCTTTTATTTTCTTTCATTTCACTTTGTTGTCTGTGAAGCACTTTGAGTCTTGTCCTTTCCTGGAAAAACGCCACACAAACAAAGCTGCCCCGCCTTGCCTTGTCTGTCTCCGACTGGTTATCTAACCTATTCACAACAAACATACAAGGCCATGCTCTAGGCGCCAGCCCTAATCACACTTCTCCTCTTTTTAACACTTTACATATCGGCTCTTACTCTAATTACTAATGTAGGCTGTTATTTGTAATTATTATTCAACACTATTCACAGCAAACAGCTGTAAATTTATAGTTATTCGCATTATACTCTCAAAATCTATAGCTAACCGAAAGCTGTTGAGATTTGGTTTGCCTACTTCATCTCAGTGGCCTAGTGGTTAGAGTGTCCGCCCTGAGATCGGCAGGTCGCAAGCTCAAAACCCCGGTCGAGTCATACCAAAGACTACAAAAAATTTGGGAGCCAAGTCACCAAAAACGATTCCCCCACCTCCCAGGGGCAATCACGGGGGATGGGCCAAATGCAGAGGACAAATTCCACCACACCCAGTGTGTGTGTGACAATCACCGGCACCCCAACTTTAACTCTAACTTTATTCTGTCATGCCATTATCCTCTTCTAGCTCAACATCCAGAAGTATGGTGTACTGCAATGTCTAAATAAAACTATAAATTACTCCAAACTAAAATGTCAGACTGCACTTTAAAGTTACTTTTATTAAATTAATTTCCAAACTAACCACCACCACAGCAGACATCTTCCTCAATCCTATCCCAATACTCCCATAAATTAGAAAGGTGTTTCACAACAGTGGTTAAGTAGTTATTTTAAGTAATAGATCTCAATATGTAGAAATTAATAAGACTAAATTTGCCCTAGTGTGGGTTTTTTTTTTTTAGGAGAGGGGGGTATGGGTGACAGGGAATGCAAAACAATAACAGTGCAATACTTTTTTATATCATGGTCGTTAATGCCTAGTTTCTCTTTTAATAGAATCTATTTTGTTTCCATTTATACCCTTATTAGTTACTGTTTACTTTTTAGTTCTTCTTCCAAAGGGAACTCTCCTGAAGGAATCAATAATGTTTTATCTGTCTATCTATCTATCTATTACTAACCCGAGCACAATTCATGACGTCATGCTCATCTTGCAGACAGTTATTTCCATTTAGTTTTATTCTCTATTTGTAATTCTACATGCACCAATGTCACATAAAAATTTGCTTTCTTTGTTATTTATTTACATTATTATTTCTGGTTTACTTGCTGTCTGTTTACTTAAGTTCTCATATTTTGGTCTGTCTTCCTTCTGATTAGAATTTGTTTAACGCTTCTCTACGTTTTGTTTTGACAATGGCGCTGAGTGGCTCTTATCTGTACTTCTTCAGACTCTATGTTTCACTGATGCCCTTAGATGTATTAGAATATAAATTTAACTTTTATTTTATTGTGTGTTTATTCCTAAAAAAATTAAAATGTCAATGTATGATCAATTTATCTTTATCAAATTTAAATTCAATATTATTCATTTATTTGTTGTATAACTATTAATTCAAAGTTACAGTGTGTCCTAATCTATGATGTGTGTGTTTGTCGCAACTTCCCACAGGAACTGGATGGATCAGATAAGCAGCAAGGCTGTACCAAAAAAAAAAAGTATACTAGACATATAAATGAATGATGAATTAAACAATGTTTCAATGTCCCACAATCCGTATTTATTTATTGATATTTAAACGTGTAATTTTCCATATATCTATTATTTTACTGGACTTAGCAAGCACCTACTACTAGCACACTCTACAGACCGAGAATAACTGTTCAACCACACTTAGTAATGCCAAGCTAGATGCTAACTTAGCCTTACTATGCCTCAGTAAGCAAACTTTTGCTAACCTAGCCCAATGCTATGCTAACACAATGCTAACCTAGCTCAATGCTATGCTAACACAATGCTAACCTAGCTCAATGCTATCCTAGCTCAATGCTATCCTAACATTGTCACACCTCTTCGGCCCACGCCTCGTACAGCTGACACTCACACAGCCTCGCCACACGCACACACTCTTATCTCAAAATGTCTTCCAGCTTACACTCCTTTTTATTCATTTATTTTTTTCTTTTTTTTTTTCTTTATATGCGTCACACAGTCACTCACACACAGAGAATTTACCAGCACAGTTAAAAGTAAATGCAATAGACAACCATTTTTCTCATCCAGAAGCACAGCTGTATCATATCAGAACCTTAATAATAAGAACAACATTTATCATTCACTCTTAGATGGACAAATAGTCAAGTTTAAGGAGGGTATTCTGGGCTTCCCTGCTTAGGCTGCTGCCCCCGCGATCCAACCTCCGAGAGCGGAATAAGATAATTAAATGGATAAATCATTCACTCATATGTTTTCTGTACATAAACTTTGTCTACTTTCTCACACGCACACACATTTTAGACAATTTCCAGACTTTTGCAGATCAGCGTGGGTGCGAAAAAAGCGTGAGGGGAGAGGTTGATTTTTTCAGAGGGGAATTAAAACAGATAAGAAACCAGGTGCTACACAAATGTTATTACAATACGCAGATATATATATATATATATATATAAATTTAAAAAACACACACATTTTTATCCCACAAACCACGCCCCCCTGGTCCGGACCAATATAAACAACTAATGCACGCGTGCTTTTGTGGAATCGGCCGTCTCATAACACAAAAACCAGGTTCCATCATTGCTCATAAAACGGCGATTAACCCGTTTCATTGGAGCAGCACCTGCGTTATCAAACTGACCAACACGGATCACCGGCCTCTAAGGCGCCATAGGACCACCAGGAATCACCCAGCAACCTACAGACATCGTGTCTGGTCAGTCCCATACAGTTTCACCAAGTTTCACCAAAGCTCTACCATATGGAGCCCGAGACGCCACCTGTCTATTCTGCAGCCATCAAACAGATTCGTGACAACTTGGCTCAGTTGATCTCCTTTACCGGAGTCACTGAATGGTCACCTAATATGAGGCTTTTTTACACGCTGAGTCACAAGGACTAGGGACCGCTGCAGTTTCCACATAGACAGGTGTCTCGCACTTTCACAGACGTATCAATTTTATATGGGCCAAATGTCACACCAGTTAGCAACCCTTGCCTTAAATTTATCTTTGTCCAACTCTGGCTAATTCTGATGCACTTGCAGAAAGAAGCATCCTCTGCCAGCAACGACAGAGGATGAAGAGGTTAAAAGAAATTTTTCGTCTCACATCGTCTGTGCTTCTACACTCCAAACCACCAAAATTCTATCAACAATCCCTTCATGTTAAAAACAAGAAATCACAAGTTTTCAACAAACACACAGACAAATGATCACATATAAAACAACTCAATCCAACCATAATTTACCCCATTCCAGGTTGTTTTTGGAGAACCTGACTAACCCTATCTTTTATCAAAAATAGATTCAACAATTAGTCTTATCGATCCGGCTCTCTCCAGGCAGAAAATGTTTACACTTTAAGCAAAACGCTTACCTTGTATTAGATGCGCGCGTGCAGCACACTGTCTGCCTGACAGAGAGAGCGAGAGCGGCTGTCGACCTGTAGCTTCTAAACCATCCTGTTCGTGACGCCAATTTGTGTAGTGGATTGTCCGAAGCTTAAGCAGGCAACAAAAGTAGTTTAGTACAACAAATTTATTTACCCATTATCAGAAGTGCAGGTTGAATTGAGTTGGCCGTGCAGACAAACCACAAGTTACTCCGGAGCCAACAAGACACACACAAGCCAAAATCACTCCAGAGTTCCGGTCTTCTGCCATTTTTTATATGTCTGTTGTGCGTCATCGTTCCTTATCGAGAGCGTCAATTTCTTGTTTGCTTTTCCTATCTGTTCCATAACAACTCGAATCCTTTAGACAGTCAACACATTCTGTAGACAGGTTGGCACGACTTAATATTCACTTTTGTCCCACAACTGGTCCATTCAATGGCACAAAATACAAGAGTATTGAAAATGAGCGGACATTCTTAAAAAGACAAGAAATATAGTTCAAAAGGTCAGAAATTCTACTACAGAGGTCTTAAAGAGGTTTAACATTGGGTCTAAATATATATCTTGGATAGCACTTCTATACTCTTCTCCTAGGGCTGCCGTAAGCACAAATGGGATGCTATCCCAATTTTTCACACTTGGCAGAGGTACACGCCAGGGGTGCCCTCTAAGCCCATTGTTATTCGTTACTGCAATCGAACCCTTGTCCATTGCTCTTAAATCGGCCGGTATCAGTAAAGGAATCCATAGATGGGGTCTAGAACACACACATTCTCTATACACGGATGATTTACTATTGTTTATATATGATCCAATTTCTACAATTCCAAAGAATATTGAATTGCTAAACAATGTTGGATCATTCTCTGGCTATAAATTGAATTTCGCTAAGAGTGAATGCTTCCCTGTGAATAATTTGGCCCTTGAGATCCCTGATGGATATTTCCCATTTAAGATGTCCAGGAACAGCTTCAAGTACTTAGGTGTACATATTTGTCGCAAGCTACCAGCTCTCTACAAGGACAATTTTCCACCTCTAATCGACAAACTTAAATTAGATTTGGAAAGGTGGAATGATTTACACATAACTATAGCTGGCAGGGTAAACTGCGTCAAAATGAATGTGCTTCCTCGATTTTTGTATCTGTTTCAATGTTTGCCTATCTTTTTACCCAATTCCTTTTTTTGCATAATAAACAAACTAATTTCATCCTTTATATGGAAAGGAAAGACTCCCAGGATTAGGAGAGAGTTCCTGCAAAGGCATAGGTCCGTAGGTGGTTTATCACTCCCTAATCTAAAATACTACTATTGGGCAGCTAACATGCACAAAGTGACTCTCTGGATCCAAGAACCTGAATTAATCTGGTGCAAGTCTGAAGCTAGTTCCTGTTCTACCTCTCTCTTGGATCTGCTTACATCAAAATGACCTTATCGACCATCCCAATTTACTTGTAGTCCAATCGTCATTTCTACCCTTAGAATCTGGTCTCAATTTAGAAATACTTTCGGCCTGCAGGGCTTATCCAACCACAGCCCCATTCATAATAACCACCTCTTTCTCCCTCCTAGCACAGATGTAGCGTTTTCTCTATGGTCTTGTCCCCATTTGCTGGATTATTGGACTACCATTTTCAAACACCTTGCTAAGGCATTGGATTTAAATCTGACACCATGTGCAGAAATGGCCATTTTTTGGACGGTATCAGATCCCCAAATAAAGAAAAAATTTAAGGATAGTATCGCCTTTGCATCCTTATTAGCACGTAGGAGAATTTTGCTGGAGTGGAAGTCACCATTCTGCCCCAAAGCCTCCTTATGGCTTAAAGACCTTATGATGTATTTAGATCTGGAGAAAATAGAGTTCAATCTTAGGGGGGCACCTGGGAAGTTTTATTCTGTTTGGGGCTGTGTGGTTGTCTACATAGCTAAATTAAAGACGCTACAGGACACATGAAAAGTTCTCCTTTCATAAACCAGCTTCCTTTTTTATTTTTTTATTTATATTTATTCCGGGTGTATATTTACTATCTGCCTATGTTGAGAAGAAAGTGATGTACTAATTATTTTCCATTTGTGACTCTACCTTTAACCTATGTAGGACCTATATATAGGCACTTTTTATTTTTTATTATAATTTTTTTCCCCAATGTATAGGCACATACATATACAAATACTAAGTGACAGTTAAATGAAAAAGTACATAAATCCCCAAATAATAAAAATAACATTGTAAATGTAGCACCCTGAAACTAGAGTTGGATGTAAAATCTAAAGTTGTATTATTATGCATAAATAGAATAATACTTATTCTATTTTTGGTTAAATGCATTATGCAATGTTTTTCATTTGTCATATTCATCTCCGCGTATGATTCGTTATGAGTATTGGGAAGGGGAGCTGCGTCATTTCCGAGGTTGTGTGTGTAATGCGCATGCTCGAAAAAGAAAACAGGAAGTGAAACAGTGAGCGGGAAAAAGGAGGGATATCAGAAAATGCCTGCAATATGAACCGTGGGCTTCTTGAATAAATATTGCACCGAAGAGACAACGTTTGGTCATTTTAAGGGTGCAACATAATTTTGGTGTTTCCGCCCGGTCAGGCGAAGTTATCCCCGTGGAAATAGTTTTGATGGAAACAGTGCAAGTGCAGTGAACTACCGAAATCAAGCTCGTTAATGATCGGCGAACGACGTTCACCCGCCGAAAGGAAAGGAGAAAGTCTACCAAACAAGACCAGCGATTTGTGAGTAAATACCAACACAGTCTGAACATGGATGTTGAGTGGGAATCACTACTGACCGAAATCGAAAAGAAGCTTGTCACTTTATCAGTACGTCATCTCAAATTAATAAGTGAAGAGTTGAAATTAGGACTTGCGGAAGAAGTGCAATTGTCATGTCGCTTACTAAGGAGAGAGATTCTGAATTACTTGGAAAGTGAGGAGATGACAAGTTTAGAAGATGGAGGTTTGTCAATACTTTTGGCTACAAATGATTTCATCGATAACATCCAGAGAAAGACTGACGGCAGCAACGCACCTGCGAGGCCTGAAACTCCTGAGCAGTCAAATGTGGTCTTGGAGCGCCCTCTATTGGCAGCCGATGGTACTACAAGTCCAACAGAGCCAACAACGTCACATAGTAGTGTACCATACACAGAAAAAAAGCATGTCAATAACCGATCTCAATTGAATTTGCACCCAATGTATAGAAAAGACTTTAGGATCATTGGACAAATAGGTGATGCAGGGCAAAAGGACAAATTAAATTACACCAGTCTCGAAAGACAAATTCAACGTGGATTGAAAAAAGTTATGATGAAGGTGAAATTGTGGAGGCAGTGATTCAATCAATTGCGCCTGATGTCAAAATAAGAAGTTACCTGGAAAGCAGACCAGAACTAACACTAAACTCATTAAGACAAGTTTTAAGGACACATTTTGTTGAGAAAGACGCCACAGAGCTATTTCATATGCTGACACGAATGTTCCAAGAGCCTAAAGAAACCCCTATTCAGTTCCTCATCCGTGCCATGGATCTTAGACAGAAAGTCCTTCTTACATCTGAGAGAGCAAAGATTGGCCTAAAGTATCACCCAGAACTTGTACAGACACAATTCCTTCAAACATTGCTGACTGGCTTAAGTGATGATGCTGTACGCACAGACATAAAACCTTACCTACAGGACCCATCTGTGTCAGATGAAGTACTGCTTGACAAGATGAGTGCGGCCTACAGTGTGGAGTTAGAAAGGCGAAACAAACTCTCAGCTGTGACTAGGCTTAAAGGCATTAAAGTGGCAATGGTTCAGGAAGATGAAGATGGTGGTGATGTGCAGGTGTGTGCTCCAAAGAAAGACAAAAGTCACACCTCAAAGCCAAATCCAATAATAGACAAACTTGAAGCTAGTAATAAGGTAATCTGTGAAGCCTTGCAAAACCTTACTACACATGTTGCCTCTCTTGGTCTAATGAAACCAAAAGAAGAGAATATTGGGGCTAAACCAAAGCAAGATGACTCAAATATTGCAAAACGGAAACAATTCAAATGTCGTGAATGCCAAAAATCAAATCCAGAGGGTAAATGCACGCATTGTTACAAGTGTGGAAGCAGTGAACATTGGGCTGTTGGCTGTCGAAAAGGAAAAATATATCATGCTAATTCAAGTAAAATTGAAGTCTGTGATGTTAAGCTAAACCATGCACCAATTACAGTGAGCGAGGGATCATGGTCGCGCAAGCAGGAGAGAACGGCAAAACTAGTGGGACGAAGAAGCCTCATTCAGTGCGAACTTGGCGGTGTACCCACAACAGTGTTATGGGACACAGGGTCGCAAGTATCAATAGTTGATATGGAATGGAAAAGAACGCATTTCCGTGATGCCGAAATTCGACCAGTGCATGAACTATTAGATGAAGGTAGCCTTGACCTCTCTGCCGCAAATGGCACAAAGATCCCATATGAAGGTTGGATAGGGGTCAAATTTAGCCTGCCTGACGATCCAGGAAGCGAATTAACAATCCCTTTACTAGTAAGCAGCCAGCCACTCGCCAAACCAATAATAGGTTTTAATGTTATTGAAGAGTCAGCACCAATGAACAGCTCCACCCACAAAATAGCTAGCAAATTCATACACAGTCTTCAATCAGCATTGGACGTTGGTCACAGAAAGGCCAAAGCTGTATATTCAGTCCTGAAAAAGAAAACAGGCAGTTCAGACAGTCAAGTGGCTCGGGTCGGGAGACAAGATGTCATCATACCAAAACACGAGATGCTGACGATAGCCTGTGGAAAACTGAATAAGAACATACTCAGGACAGAATATGCACTTTTGGAACCGAATGACATTGCACCATGGCCAGCTGCACTCCAGGTGAAGCAACAAATAATCAAGCTACCAGATGACAAATCTGTAGTAACTGTAGTAGTTGAAAACAATACAGATGACAACATCAGACTACAAAACAGAACCGTGCTTGGTTGGTTATATGCTGTAGATGACCTTAAGAACATTGAGCAAGTTGAGCAGAAGAAAGAGACAACTCAGAAGGAGTGTGACACACATCAACCCAAAGAACAAACCTGGGCCCCACCAGTTGACCTCTCACACCTAACGTCAGAACAACAGCGGAAAGTGAGACAGATGCTGAGGGAAGAGAGTGAGGTGTTCGCTCAAGATGATTGGGACACAGGATGCATTCTGGAGCTGCAGATGACTATTCGATTGAAGGATGACATCCCAGTCACAAAGACTTACAATGCCATTCCCCGGCCGCTGTATCAGGAAGTAAAGAAACACATCCAAGACTTGCTTAGCCGCGGCTGGATACAGACGTCAAGTTCTTCCTACTCATCGCCAGTTGTCATCGTGAGGAAAAAGGATGCTTCTATCAGACTCTGCATTGATTACAGACAACTGAATGCCAAAACACACCCTGATAGACACCCAATTCCGCGAATTCAAGAGATCTTAGAAAACCTTGGGGGGAATTCAGGGTTCACGGTGCTCGACCAAGGGAAGGCATACCACCAGGGGTTTGTCAGTGAAGAGAGCCGATCGTGCACTGCCTTTATTACACCCTGGGGGTTATACGAATGGCTTCGGATCCCATTCGGGCCGACGAATGCGCCCGCCGCCTTTCAGCGGTACATGGAGGGTTGCCTAAGAGACCTGAGGGATGAAATGTGTGTGCCTTACCTTGACGACATTTTGGTGTTCAGCAAGGACTTTGATCAACATGTGGAAAATGTAAGGAAAGTACTTCAAAGACAGAAAAGTTGTGGCATCAAACTCAGACCAAAGAAATGTGACTTGTTTAAGAAATAAGTGTGCTATGTGGGGTGAGTCATTTCTGAGGAGGGGTACTGTATGAATCCAAAAGAGGTAGAGGTAATCCAAAACCTGAAAAGAAAACAACCCAAGACAGTGCGAGAAGTGAGATCACTAGTCAGCTTCCTGGGCTACTACAGGTCTTTCATTGCCAATTTCTCAAGGATAGCCAAACCCTTGTACGAGTTGCTTGCCCATCCAAAAACTGAGAAGAGATCAATGCAGAAAGGGAAATGTAGTCGTTCAACCCAGCTCCCTCCATCTCAGCCAGTGGAGTGGACAGCGCAACATCAACTAGCTCTGGAAAAGCTGATAGACATGTTATCTGATCCCCCAATAATGGCCTATCCAGATCTAGAGAAGCCATTTGTCCTACACATTGATGCATCTGAAGATGGTCTTGGGGCAGTATTGTATCAGCGTCAAGGAACAGCACTTAGAGTGATTGGCTATGGATCGCGCACACTCACCCCAACAGAGAAGAATTACAGACTCTACTCAGGAAAACTGGAATTCCTCGGTCTCAAATGGGCGGTGACTGAGCGGTTCCGAGACTACCTCTTCCACGCTCCACACTTTACAGTCTACAGCGATAACAACCCCCTGACATACGTCATGAAGACAGCAAAGTTGAATGCAGTGGGACATCGCTGGGTGTCAGAATTGGCTGATTTTAGGTTCACTCTTAAATACAGACCAGGGAGCGCCAACCGTGATGCCGACTTTCTATCTCGCCAATCGACTGCAATGGAGGAGATCATGGAGGGATGCACTGAGGAATATGGACCAGAAGACATTGCAGCCGTGGGAGAAGCACTCCAAGTCTGTGGCAAAAGTGAGAGAGAATGGCTCTCAGCCATAACCTGTAATGTAGACGTGCTGCAGGAGTTGTCGTCCACCGACACAGTCATTTCCTCAATACCACCTGAGCGTATCCGAGCAGATCAGAACAAAGATGACGTCATAAGCAGAGTGATCACTTTGAAGCAGCAAAGGGAACATTTGCGATACAAGGACAAGATGAGGGAAACAAGTCCGGTGAAAGCTCTTCTGAGAGAGTGGACTTGTCTTTACTTTGACCAGGATGGTCTGCTGCGACGAAAGAGTGCCTCCTACACGCAACTTGTCATTCTTGAAAGTTTGAAGCCATTGATTTATCAGCAGCTACATGAGGAAATGGGACATTTAGGTGCTGATAGGATGGTCCACTTGGCCAGAACAAGATTCTTTTGGCCGAAAATGAGACAAGAAATGGAGCACTATGTGACAAGAGTCTGTCGCTGCTTAAAGCAGAAGAAACCAAACAGAAAAACAAAGACACCCTTGCAAAGTATAACAACGACCGCTCCATTCGAAATTATTTCAATCGATTATTTGCATTTGGAGAGAAGCAAAGGTGGAGTGGAGTATATTTTAGTGGTAATCGATCATTTCACTAAACTTGCCCAGGCCTACGCCACACCAAACAAGTCAGGCAAAACAGCAGCACGGAAGATCTTTGATGACTTTGTCTTAAGATTTGGATTTCCTGGAAAGATCCATCATGACCAAGGAAAATAATTTGAGAATGAGCTATTCAAAAAGTTGCAAAAGTACAGTGGGATACAGCACTCAAGAACAACGCCGTATCACCCGCAATCCAACCCAGCAGAACACTTTAACAGAACATTACTTGGCATGCTACGGACACTGGAGGAGACCCAGAAACCCAACTGGAAGGACTACTTGAATAAAGTGGTTCATGCCTACAATTCCACCGTCAATGAAGCCACAGGGTTTACCCCGTACTTCTTGCTTTTTGGGAAAGAACCAACTTTGCCAATTGACCTCATGTTTCCGAGGGAACCACCACAATCTCAATCTCAAGCAGCCTATGCTGAGAAATGGAAAGCGTCAATGCAAGAAGCCTATAACATCGCCCAGGAAAACCTGAGAAAATCCGGTGAAAGAGGACGGAAGTACTACAACCAGAGAGCGTGGAGTTCTGTTCTTCAACCTGGTGACCATGTACTTATCCAGAACTTATCACGAAGAGGAGGACCAGGGAAGATCTGCGCGTACTGGGAGGACAAGGTTCACGTTGTCAAAGAACGCAGAGGCACTGAAAGTCCAGTGTATGTGGTTCGACCGCTAGATGGAGAAGGAAGAGAATGAGTTATTCACCGTAATCTTCTGCTACCCTGTCCTTACCTCATCGATGGCCCAACGAACAAACATTTTGGAAAGCCAGAGATGAAAAGCAGACCCAACACAAAGACCAAGGTGCGTGAAATCCCTAGAGATGCAGAGAGCTCAAGTGAGGATGAGTATAACTTGTGGATTCCAAGGCAGTCTCAGGACACTCCCCTAAATCCACACGCACCAGTCTTCAAGCCTGTGGGAGAGAACCACTCCACAGTGGAACCTGAAATAGAGGACTTCGACGACAGGAGTCGGCGACAAGTTGGAGACGATACCATTCAACAAGGACCGCGAACACGAGATGACGGGACCAAGGACATGCAAGGGAGCAAAGACCAAGACATGGACCTTGACATCTCAGCACCAGAGCTTCAGGATGAAGATGGTGTCCTGTCTTCAGCAGATTCCACATCCTCAGAGGACAGTGAACATGCCGAGAGAATGAGACGGTCTACAAGAACACGCCAACCAAGACATATCCTTTCATATGCTAGACTAGGACAACCTAGTAATGCATTAGTCTAAAGGTGATGTGTTTGTTGTATAGTAACCCCCAAAAAGTTTGACTCTAGAGTGACATAGTTCATGTTTGGTAAATCTGTTCTGTAATGATTGAGTACTTCACACAATACTTAAATTATCACCAGTCTTTATGTGTAAAGCCTTACAAAAGACTATGTCAGAGACTACACTGAAGGTGATGAGTGTGAAAAAAAGACTGTCACCAGGTTTGAGTGACAGGTGATGGACTTTGCTGAACTACACTGAAAGCAGGTATAATGTGAATACGCATTAAGTATGGTGAAATAGTAGATTGCTATATGTGACTTAATGGACTTGGGAGGCCTACCAACGAACCGTGAATAAGGACATTACACCAAACGCAGTAACAAATATGTGTTTATTTATACTGTGGCCATGCTGTGTAGTCAAAGTGTAGTCAATGGGATGTGAGTGTAATTGTGTTGTGTGTTGGTAAGTCATTCATGGGTTGTGAAAAAGTTTGAGTTTAACAGACAGGTGTATGGGAACATATTTTTTTTAGTGGGGGAGGGTGTAGCACCCTGAAACTAGAGTTGGATGTAAAATCTAAATTTGTATTATTATGCATAAATAGAATAATACTTATTCTATTTTTGGTTAAATGCATTATGCAATGTTTTTCATTTGTCATATTCATCTCCGCGTATGATTCGTTATGAGTATTGGGAAGGGGAGCTGCGTCATTTCCGAGGTTGGGTGTGTGATGCGCATGCTCGAAAAAGAAAACAGGAAGTGAAACAGTGAGCGGGAAAAAGGAGGGATATCAGAAAATGCCTGCAATATGAACCGTGGGCTTCTTGAATAAATATTGCACCGAAGAGACAACGTTTGGTCATTTTAAGGGTGCAACAATAATATTGTAAACATGTTGTGATTGCTCGAAACCCACATTCTTGTATATATTGAAAATCATGTCTTGTAGCTGTTTTTAAACTGAACTATAGTCGGACATTATTTTAATCCCACATTTAAACTGTTCCATAGTTTAATTACACCCATCCATCCATCCATCCATCCATCCATTTATCCATCTTCTTCCACTTATCCAAAGTCGGGTCGCAGGGGCAGCATCCTAAGTAGAGAAGTCCAGACTTCCCTCTCCCCAGCTACTTCGTCCAGCTCAGACATAGTCTCTCCACCGTGTCTTGGGTCTTCGCCGTGGTCTTCTACCGGTCGGACGAGGCGTTCGAGGAGCATCCTGACCAGATGCCCGAACCACCTCATCTGGCTCCTCTCGATGTGGAGGAGCAGCGCCTTTACTTTGAGCTTCTCCCGAATGACAGAGCTTCTCACCCTATCTCTAGGGGAGAGCCCAGCCACCTGACGGAGGAAACTCATTTCGGCCGCTTGTACTCATGATCTTATCCTTACGGTCATAACCCAAAGCTCATGACCATAGGTGAGGATAGGGACTAGGGATGTCCCGATCCAGGTTTTTGCACTTCCGATCCGATATCGATATTGTTTTTGCACTTCCGATCCGATACCGATACTGACCGATACCGATACTGACCTATACTGGCCTATCCGAGCATGTATTAAAGTTTAAAGTTATTTAGCCTACTTAGTTGTCAGAATCATGTTGAAAAGGGTTTTAGTACACTTGATAACAACTAGCCAGCTGAATTAGGGGAGTTTGAATAATACACAATGGTTGGTAACAAGAAACTGACCTGTTTATTCAAGGATAAACACAAAATAGACAAAATTATTCATGACAAACAGAAATGGCATCATTGAACTAGGGCTGGGCAATACGGCCTTTTTTTAATATTGTGATATTTTAAGGCCATATTGCGATACACGATATATATCTCGATATTTTGCCTTAGCCTTGAATGAACACTTGATGCATATAATCACAGCAGTATGATGATTCTATGTGTTTTGATTGATTTATTGAGACTTTTATTAGTAGGTTGCACAGTGAAGTACATATTCCGTACAATTGACCACTAAATGGTAACACCCGAATAAGTTTTTCAACTTGTTTAAGTCTGGGTCCACTTAAATCGATTCATGATACAGATATATACTATCAGATATATACTATCATCATAATACAGTCATCACACAAGATAATCACATTGAATTATTTACATTATCTATAATCCGGGGTGTGGAGGGGGGCGCCGGATGTAAGTGTCAAAAAGACAGCCAAAAGAGTTTGATATGAGAATAAATCTAAAGTTAAAATATAGGGTAGAAATGCACCCATATGCAGGAAATGTAGTCTTGATTTTAAAAATTTTCTTTCAAGGCTTGCATGTCTACATTAAAACATTCTTCTTCATACTGCATTAATACATGCTACTTTTAAACTTTCATGCAGAGAAGGAAATCACAACTAAAAAAATCACAAATTTTTTCATACGGTATTGATGTGGAAATTTTTGCCTCGGCATTTTGATGGTGTGGGCGTGTGGCACCGAATGGAGATAAGCGTCTCGACAGACGTTACAATATTTGGACAATGATGACGAAAACTGTTTTCTCTGTCGTGTCCGTGTGTCGAAAATTGTTATGCGCTTATTTTTTCATTTGATTTTGTACGTGGCATATAATTGCTATGTGCAGAGGACGCTTGAGCAGTGCGCAATTGCACAGGCGCGCACCTTAGAGGGAATGTTGCTCGCACGGCTGCGCTAGCATCACAGCTAACGTTAGCCATGCTGCTACCTCTCTGCTCGGGGAGGGCGTATACGTATGTGACGTATGACGTGACAGTATGTGACGTGTGTAAGGTGCGGTTGCTGTCTGTGAGAGGGAGACACAGAAAAGAGTGAGAAGAGCCTGTCGTGTAATGCCAGCAGCTAAAAGCAACTGCGTGAGAATCCACAGACCTGTGTATGTGTTGAAGGTGTGCTGGGAAATGCGGAACGGAAATTAGGGAGCAGCAGAAAAGTGGAATGTATTATTTAAATCGGTGCGTTGGAAAACACGGACCGGAGGGTTTTTTTTAAACTGGATCTGGATCGGCATTTTCCCATGCCTTGCCGATACGCATTTTTTGGCAAATATCGGCGGCTGATCCGATCCAAATATCGGATCGGGACATCCCTAATAGGGACATAGATCGACCGATAAACTGAGAACTTTGCCTTCTGTCTGTCTAAGATTTTGACTCTGCAATCGCCAAAGCCGCACACCACTTGGCCTGTCGGTAACTGTCGGCTGCTTCTGGTATCCCATGAGCCAAGAGGATCTGATATGACTCCTTCTTTTGCTTGACGGCATCCGTCACCATTGGTGTCCACCAGTGGGCTGTGGGATTACCGCCACGGAAGGTACCAACCACCTTGCGGCCACAGCTCCGATCAGCTGCCTCAACAACGGAAGCACAGAATATGCTTTGCCTTCCGGCTTAGCTCCTTCTTCACCACAACGGACCAATACAGGGTCCGCGTCTATGCAGACGCTGCACTGATCCGCCTGTAAATCTCACGATCCACTCTTCCCTCACTCCTCAACACGACCCCAAGGTACTTGAACTCCTCCACTTGGGGTAGGATCTCCTCCCGAACCTGTAGATGGCACTTCATCTTTTTCTGCGTGAGAACCATGGACTCGGACTTGGAGGTTCTGATTTTCATCCCATTCGCTTCACACTCAGCTGCAAACCGATCCTGGGAGAGCTGAAGATCCTGGTCAGATGAAGCCAACACATAATCCGCAAAAAGGAGAGACCTAATTCTGCAGCCACCAAACCGGATCCCATCAACGCCCTAACTGCACCTATACATTCTGTGCATGAAAGTTGTAAACAGAATCAGTGACAAAGGGAATTCCTGGCGGACTCCAACACTCACTGGAAACGGGTCTGACTTACTGCCGGTAATGTGGCCCAAACTCTGACACTGATCATACAGGGAGTGTATCGCCAGCCCACTCTCCAGTACACCTGAATAGACCTTACCAGTAAGGCTGAGGAGTATGATCCCAAGATACTTGGAACACACCATCTGTTTCCCCTTTTTAAATAGAGGAACCAAAACTGACTGTGCAGAAAGTCGGCGACCTCTTTGCACTGCGCTTCAACATCCGCTGATCCCTCCCTGTCAGTTTACGTGGCCTTTCTCTTCGTGGCTGAGTAGCTGTTGTTCGCAAACTATTCAATTTTCTTATAATAAAGCCGACAGTTGACTTTGGAATATTTGTGAGCAAGGAAATTTCATGACTGGATTTGTTGCACAGGTGGCATCCTATGACAGTTCCACGCTGGAAATCACTGAGCTCCTGAGAGGGGCCCATTCTTTCATAAATGTTTGTAAAAACAGTCTCCATGCCTAAGTGCTTGATTTCATACACCTGTGGCTAGGCCAAGTGATTAGGACACCTGATTCTGATCATTTGGACGGGTGGCCATATACTTTTGGCAATGCAGTGTATATATACATGTGTATATATACAAAACCCAAAACCAGTGAAGTTGGCACGTTGTGTAATTTGTAAATCCTTTTCAACTTATACTCAATTGAAAAGACTGCAAAGACAAGATATTTAATGTTCGAACTGAGAAATTTAATTTTTTTTTTTGCAAATCATTAACTTTTAAAAATTAAATGGCTGCAACACATTGCAAAAAAGTTGGCACTGGGGCATTTTTACCACTGTGTTACATGGCCTTTCCTTTTAACAATACTCAGTAAACGTTTGGGAACTGAGAAAATCCAATTTTTGAAGCTTTTCATGTGGAATTATTTCCCATTCTTGCTTGATGTACAGCTTAAGTTGCTCAACAGTCCAGGGTCTCCGTTGTCGTATTTTACGCTTCATATTGCGCCACACATTTTCAATGGGAGACAGGTCTGGACGGCAGGCAGGCCAGTCTACTACCCGCACTCTTTTACTATGAAGCCGCGCTGTTGTAAGACGTGACTTGGCATTGTCTTCATTTTTTTTCCATTTATTTATTTATTTCAGGCAATGACAAAGACGTACAAGTTGACAAAACATAATAATATAAATTAATATAGTGCATTATTGTCCAGTTTTGCCTGAAAGGGAGTGGGAAGAAGATAACTTATTTAATCCCACCCTCAGTTCTCCATTCAGTGATTATTTACATGAGTTTCACTCTCACTTTGTTCAAGGATTATAATACAGATGTTGTATCATAGTGGCATTACCACAGGTAACAATAATTATTACACTGTAACAATCATTTGTATCAACAATGTAGGAATAATGAATATACCAACAATGGTAATAGACAACATAGCAATAATGGTAAGGAAACATTGAGCACATGTTAATACTTTGAGACAGAGTACAACAGCAGGTCAAATTAAAGACCCTCATCTCTATATTTGAACCAGACCCCATGTTTGTATAATAGTTTAAATCGATTAATAGTTTGGCATTGCTTGTGTTGTAAGTCCAGTTTGTTCCATAGTTTTACTCCGCATACAGACACACAAAAACGTTTACGAGTGGTTTGAGCTCTCGGCAATAAGAAATATCCAAAGCCTCTCAAGTTATGAGCTTGCACTCGTCTTATAAAAAAACGTTGTAGATTAGGTGGCAATAATTTGTTAAAAGCTTTATATAAGATTATTAATGTATTATATTTAACAAGGTCATCAAATTTGAGCAACTTTGATTGCATAAACAGATTATGAGTATGTTCTAAATAACCAACGTTGTGAATGATCCGCACTGCTCTTTTCTGTAATATGACGGTAGGTTGGAGTTCAAATCCCAGCCGAGTCATACCAAAGACTATAAAAATGGGACCCATAACCTCCCTGCTTGGCACTCAGCAACAAAGGGTTGGAGTTGGGGATTAAATCACCAAAATGATTCCCGGGCGCGGCGCCGCTGCTGCCCACTGCTCCCCAAGGGGATGGGACAAATGCAGAGGACAAATTTCGCCACATCTAGTGTGTGTGTGACAATCATTGGTACTTTAATTAATTTAATTAATCAGAGGATAAATTGTGTTTTGGTAAGTATTCCCCCATACTTCAACACAGTATGTAAGGTATGGGAGTACCAAGGTGCAATATAGAGTGCGGAGTGCATTTTCATTGAGGTATACTTTTGCTTTGTTTATAATTGAGAGGCTTTTGGAGATTTTTGTTTTAATGTGTCTGACATGAGGTTTCCATGATAGTTTACTATCAATTATTACTCCCAAAAATGTATTCTCATTTACGATTTCAATTTGGGTACCATCAATACTTATTTTCTGTTCAGACGTTATGTTGCGATTTCCAAACATTACTATCTTAGTTTTATTTATATTCAAAGATAATTTATTTGTGTCCATCCATTTTTTTACTATGTTTAGTTCTGTGTTTACTGTATTTATGAGCTCATTATAGTCATCACTACTGTAGAATAAATTTGTGTTGTCGGCAAAAAGTAGAAATTTCAGTATTTTGGATGTATTAAACATATCATTAATATATACATTGGGGGACACCACAAGCAATGCCAAGAGTATCAGATAAAAATTGACCCATTTTAACAAACTGTACCCTCCCTGTTAAATAACTTTTTAACCAGTCACCAGCCAACCCCCTAATTCCATATCTTCCCATTTTATCTAGTAGAATTGAATGATTAATGGTATCAAAGGCTTTCTTTAGGTCAATAAAAATACCAACTGCATATCTTTTATGCTCCAGTGCATTAGTAAGTTGTTCTTTTGGACCTAAAGCCATACTGACCGTCATTGATTATATGATGCTTCTCAAGAAAAGATTCAAGTCGAGAGTTAAATAGTTTCTCTAAGATTTTTGAGAACTGAGGCAAAAGAGAGATTGGTCTGTAATTGGTGAAAGCGTGTTTGCTGTCACTTTTGAAGAGCGGAGTTACTTTAGCGATTTTCATTTGACTTGGAAAGCAGCCGATCTGGAATGATAAATTACATATATAAGTTAATGGTTTTACAATATTCAGGATAACCTTTTGAACCAATATCATGTTGATATCATGGCAGTCAGTAGAGCACTTACTTTTACACTTCCGCACAATGTTTGTCACTTCCTGCTCATTTGTAGCTGAGAGGAAGAATGACGAAGAATTCTGTTCAATAGTTGATTTTGTAACTCCATTGTCTGGGATATCAACAGCCAATTTAGGACCAACATTTACAAAAAAACTATTGAACTTCTTTACTACATTACTCATATTATAATCTTCACCGTTTTCATCAATAAAGTAATCAGGATATGTCAACTTGGAATATCCTTGTTTTATTAGACTATTCAAAACATCCCAAGTTCCTTTTATATTATTTTTGTTTTCATATAGTTTTTTTGATAATATAACCGTTTGCTTGTTCTTATAATATCAGTTAATTTATTTTTATACTTCTTGTATCGTTGTTCGACTTCTTTTGTTTTTATTTTGATGAAAAGTTTGTAGAGATTGTTTTTCTTTTTACAGGCATTAATTATCCCTTTTGTGTTCCAAGGGCTATTTTTATTTTTTCCTTTTATAAAATATTCTTTTACGGGGCAATGTTCATTATGCAGGGAAGTAAAGATGTCTAAAAAATTACAATAAGCACTGTCCACATTTGGTTCTCTGTATACTGAAGTCCAATCCTGAACTGCTAAACTATTGTTTAGGGCACAGATTGTTTCCTCAGTTGTTATTCGTTTAGAGATTTTTGCCATAGTGTCTTTGGTTTTCTTGAGATGACAGTCATATAAAGTAAAGACAGGTAAATAGTCAGTGATATCACATATAAATAGGCCACTGGTGACTTGATTTCCCATAATGTTTGTAAAAATGTTGTCAATGATTGTGGCACTATGTGTTGTTATTCTGCTTGGTTTGGTTATGGTTGGATATAGAGACAAGCTGTACATGGTGTCAATGAAGTCATCAACATGTTTTTGCTTGGTTGAGTTCAACAAATCAATGTTCAAATCACCACAGATAAATATGGTTTTTTGGTTCACAGAGGAAAATAGTTTACCCATCCACTCATTGAAAGTTTCTATGCTTGAACCAGGTGCCCGGTATACACAACTCATGAAGATATTTGTCTTTTTGTCATTTAGGATTTCCACTGTTAAACATTCAAATAATCCATCGACTGCTATGGTCATGTTTGTTAAAACTTTAAATGTAACATATTTATGAATGTACAATGCGACCCCTCCTCCTATTTTATTTAGTCTGTTTATGTATGTTAATTCATAGTCATTCAGACTAAAATCAATACCTTTATCAATGTTGAACCAGGTTTCAGTGATTGCAACAATGGTAAATGGGTGACTAAATTCTTTCAAGTAATCCTTGATAGCCTCAAAGTTAGTGTACATGCTTCGACTATTGAAATGCATTATAGATAGACTATCTTCTGATTTTACACTGTTTTCATATTGTTCACGGGTAAAATAATTACAGTTTTTAACAATTGCAGACAAAAAATTATTATCAGGGTCTATGTCCATATCAGTCTCTGTTGTGGTGTGCTCTTGATACTCACACATGTCCAGTTCTTTTTGTTGATGTTGGAGGATCTTCTGTAACATGTCCATATTAATACTTGGTGTGGTCTGTGGAGCTAGCATTCACAAGATGTCGCTTTTCAATCAGAATCAGAAATGCAGTACCGCCTGAGGAATCGAAGGTTCGTAATATCATCGCTTACTTGCAGTGATTTCTCCAGATTCTCTGAATCTTTTGATGATATTACGGACCGTAGATGGTGAAATCCCTAAATTCCATGCAATTGCTCGTGGAGAAATGTTGTTCTTAAACTGTTCGACAGTTTTGACCCTCGCCCTATCCTTGTTTGTGAATGACTGAGCATTTCATGCAAGCTGCTTTTATACCCAATCATGGCAGCCACCTGTTCCCAAATAGTCTGTTCACCTGTGGGATGTTCCAAATCACTGTTTGATAAGCATTCCTAAACTTTTTCAGTCTTTTTTTGCCACTTGTGCAAGCTTTTTTGAAACATGTTGTAGGCATCAAATTCCAAATGAGCTAATATTTGCAAAACATAAAGTTTTCTAGTTCGAACGTTAAGTATCTTGTCTCTGCAGTCTATTCAATTGAATATAAGTTGAAAATGATTTGCAAATCATTGTATTCTGTTTTTATTTACGATTTACACAACGTGCCAACTTCACTGGTTTTGGGATTTGTGTATATATATATATATATATATATATATATATATATATATATATATATATATATATATATATATATATATATATATATATATATATATATATATAGTATGTATGTATGTATGTATGTATGTATATGTATAGGTACAGTATGTATATATTATGTATATGTATGTATATATTATGTATGTATACAAGTGTATGGAAGACTCGATACATAACTGTAGTAGCCTTCTAAGTTAAGTTTCTTTCTACGTTATCCTTAATTAAATTTTTAGGGCCTTCTAAAACCACAGAATGTTCAGACACTTTTCCCCCAGTCGCTATAAACCCGCGTCGTCTATTTACTCATTCATATCTATGGCTGAAAGTGTTGCTGGCTGGTGGCCACAGTATATGGATTCTATTGTCTCTTCTAAATTATTAATCTACTTGCTCATTTCCTCTCCTTAGCAGGTTACTTTCTCCTGTAACATGGTTCCAGTTTGACTTCTGTTGAAGTGTACGAAGCATTTTTTATCTTCTGTTTTCACTACTTCACATTCAAGCAAAATTAGGGCAGCGGACAGCATAGCTTGTTCTCTCATCCTCCGTGTGTGTCCGTGCTAACCCCACCAATACATTACGTTCAAAGAATGTTAGCTAATGGTTCTCCCTTAGTGAGTTAGAACCAAACCTAGAACTAACATTTACACAACATTAGCATTTTTGCCAAATTTTAAAATTGGCTGTATTACGCCATCTGACCACAGAAATTTCCTCCAGAAGGTCTTATCTTTGTCCATGTGATGTCAGATGAAACAAAAATTGAGCTGTTTGGCCACAATACCCAGCAATATGTTTAGAGGAGAAAAGGTGAGGCCTTTAATCCCAGGAACACCAACCTACCGTCAAGCATGGCGGTGGTAGTATTTTATATATATATATATATATATATATATATATATATATATATATATATATATATATATATATATATATATATATATATATATATATATATACATATATATACACTACCGTTCAAAAGTTTGGGGTCACCCAAACAAATTTGTGGAATAGCCTTCATTTCTAAGAACAAGAATAGACTGTCGAGTTTCAAATGAAAGTTCTCTTTTTCTGGCCATTTTGAGCGTTTAATTGACCCCACAAATGTGATGCTCCAGAAACTCAATCTGCTCAAAGGAAGGTCAGTTTTGTAGCTTCTGTAACGAGCTAAACTGTTTTCAGATGTGTGAACATGATTGCACAAGGGTTTTCTAATCATCAATTAGCCTTCTGAGCCAATGAGCAAAAACATTGTACCATTAGAACACTGGAGTGATAGTTGTTGGAAATGGGCCTCTATACACCAAAAACCAGACATTTGCAGCTAGAATAGTCATTTACCACATTAGCAATGTATAGAGTGTATTTCTTTAAAGTTAAGACTAGTTTAAAGTTATCTTCATTGAAAAGTACAGTGCTTTTCCTTCAAAAATAAGGACATTTCAATGTGACCCCAAACTTTTGAACGGTAGTATATATATATATATATATATATATATATATATATATATATATATATATATATATATATATATATATATATATATATATATATATATATATATATATATATATATATATGTATATATATATATATATATATATATATATATATATATATATATATATATATATATATATATATATATATATATATGTGTATGTATGTATGTATGTATGTTGTAAATGAAAAAAACGAACAACATTAAAAAAAACCGCCAGCAAACACCATAACGCGTCAATTGAATTAGTTTTAATCAGCCCTTACCTCACCCAGCAAGCATAAAATTATTTGTTGATAACATGTTTAATATTCAATTTTAATATTTTTTTTATTTCCGACAGACAATGCCAATATGTTGACACACACAAACATTCCATGTACTATGTCTGTACTTTCTGTACTTTTCAGATGTGCTAACACAACTCAGAATATTGCTCGCAAATTGGTGATGAGTATTGATAAATCACATTGAGTGTGCTGTTAAGTATATTTACATCTTCTCCCAGTATTGTGGTCGTTTTGATGATCAGCATATATTCTGCATAGTAATGAAGACAATGACGCAAAATGGACTGCACACCTTACTCTGCTCACTTAACAGACACAATCCACTTTGCACACGTTTCGAGGGTATTTTGCTAACGTCTTCAATGAAAATAATGTGATTAGGCTCTTAAGACACATAAGACCTGATACCACTAAAGGTTTTTTTGTGTATTAAAATGTGCAAACTTGATAGCACATGCAAAGCTAATCTGGTAAGCATGCTCAGTGGCCTTGTGGTTAGAGTGTCCGCCCTGAAATCGGTAGGTTGTGAGTTCAAACCCCGGCCGAGTCATAGCAAAGACTATAAAAATGGGACCCATTACCTCCCTACCTCCTCATTACCACTCAGCACCAAGGGTTGGCATTGGGGGTTAAATCACCAAATGATTCCCGGGTGTGGCCACCGCTGCTGCTCACTGGATCTAATGCAGAGGATAATTTCACCTAGTGTGTGTGTGACAATCATTGGCACTTTAACTTTTAACTTTAAACTGTGAGCTAAATAAGCAATGTGACAAGCCCCTAAAGGGACAAGTAGTAGAAAATGGATGTTTGGATAGCACGTGATTTATCAAGACTAATCACTGTCCTGCGGCCGCTGTTTTGCATCTTTATTTAGCACATTTGGAAAAGACATGCAAACTGGCAGTTGCTCAGAAATAGCTCTGAGAAATGATAGCAATGGTAAACTTTGTACAACACTTCAGCACAGATTGAAGAAAATGTTGTCTTTAATTAGCTTCCTTTTTTGTGTCCACACGATGCAATGGCCGCTGTGAAGCGTTGAAACAGGCGAGACCATAAATCACTCCAAACACCGGCATTACCGCCATGGCGTTGTTTTTGTTTTATTTGTGCGTGTGCATATCTTGAAGGTTGGAATTATGTTCAAACGGCTACCTAATCGTGACATGTTTACTTAGTCTGTATATTTGTCAAAAATTATATTTATTCTTATCATATTTTTTTATTTATCTTAATGTTGTATTCATTTGTTTCCCTTCAGTTATTGCTTAAATAGTACAGTTTTTTTTTTTTTTTTTTTTTTTACAAAAAGTAACGTATTATAATTTTATTTTTTTCCAATTTCTTTCCTTCTTTTTTCTTAATCACTGTATACCGCTCTCTCCACTGCTAGGCATTCTTTACTTGATCTTTAATCAGATAATTGTGAAATTTAAACAAAGGAAATGAACAAACTTCAAATAACAACAGATAATCAAACTAAATATTGTAAGTGTCAACGTGTAGAATTGTTAGTAATAGATATGGAGCAGGTGTGGAATTAAATAAAGACGACTTCTTCCTACTACTTTCAGACAACATGAATTGTGCAAATGATGTTCCCTTATGTAACTTGTTAAGCATGTCCAAAAAACCCAAATCATACCAAATGATACCATTCGGTTCACAGTCCAAAAGAGCTAGAGCCAATGTATTATTATATGTTCTATTCATTATAATTTCATATCCCGATAAATTATTCTTAATAGATACCCTGCACTCTTTGCTAAATAGTCGAGATATATCACAGTATTTTAAACATATTGTGAATATATCATAAACCGTACCATGTTTTTTTGTGCTCTTTCATGTGTCTCTTTGTGCGGCAGCATGCCATGCAAAAGAATATGACTTTCTATTTTCATCTCCAGTTGATTAGTTGTGTTTTGTGTACAAAAACGTGCTAAAAATGCAAGCCTTTGGAGACGCACGGTGAAAATGTATAAAGGCCGGAAATTAGAAACACAGGAGAAAAGCATGGCCTGGGGAGAAGCATCATGTAATGTGCTTTCGCGTATCCACCCCGCACTTTCTCATTTGTGCCATTTAGATACACACAAAATTATTTACACCTTCAAGGCAAGTCGACGGAACTGCACATCAGTCAATTAGTAAATCAGAAATTTTCTGTGATTCCATTTTAGCGTGCAGTCCTTGGCTCCCTCCGGTCCCACCCTTTTAGTCTTCCATCCTGACAGTGACAAATTACTCCTCTGCTTGGCGAGATTGAAAATTAAAAGCATTTAAAGTTGCTCATGCATTTATGCTAATTAGGAATTCAGATATGATTTGCATGCGAAAGAGGCTCGTCTCAGAACTCATCATTGCCCCCGCCACATTTCAGCCCCTCGTTGCTTTAGGCTCTGTGTTTTTCTTTTCAAAGAACATGCAATGTGTAAATGTAATATGACATTATGTTTTATTATATACATGCCTTTTTAGAGGGGTTTTGCAATTGTGAATGTGGTGCAAAGCCTTTGTTGGCGCAGTCACTTTGCCAGAGGCAGTCCTGGCTAGATTTACGCCCTGGGCGATCCATCCCTTAGCATAGTCGTGTATAGAGAGAGTATGACCAACCCGGTTTCAGATGATCTCCTCAATGATTGGTCAAAAGTGACTACATCATGACTACTACCAACTTTGAGCCGATGCTACTGTATGTCTTTGCAGCACTTTGTTAGTTTTTTGACGTATAAAAATGCCCTGTTGTGCAGGATGGGGCTGCTCCACGCGCGAAAATTGTGTAACGCTTTTACATCGCTTTCCCCAAAACAAGAAAAGAAGACAAGTATGGGACGTCAAGGTCTGCCATCAACACTGGGGAGTCACCAACTACAATGTCTTGTGCGAGGTAAACACACGACGCAACGTCTGCGTTTTGTTTAGGAAAGAACACACAAAGTTAATGCAAATAATAACACAAGAAATTGATCAATTAAAGAGATGGTTTGACAAAAACAGATTATCTTTGAATCTCAGAAAAACTAAAATAATGCAATTCGGTAAGAGTAAAAGAGAAAGTCAAACACAATTACAAATAGTTCAGTTTGGTTTAGTTTATTTCGAACATGCATACAATACAATTACAATGTAATGCATCACATATTTCCAGTAGTTTCATTAGAGCATGTCCGAAAAGGAGTAGGAAGAAGCAGAACTTATTTAATCCTACCCCTTTTCATATCGTAGCAGCCTTATCCCATTTCTTTGTTTACTGGGGACGGCGTGGCGAAGTTGGTAGAGTGGCCGTGCCAGCAATCAGAGGGTTGCTGGTTACTGGGGTTCAATCCCCACCTTCTACCATCCTAGTCACGTCTGTTGTGTCCTTGGGCAAGACACTTCACCCTTGCTCCTGATGGGTGCTGGTAGCGCCTTGCATGGCAGCTCCCTCCATCAGTGTGTGAATGTGTGTGTGAATGGGTGAATGTGGAAATACTGTCAAAGCGCTTTGAGTACCTTGAAGGTAGAAAAGCGCTATACAAGTATAACCCATTTATCATTTATTTACTGTTTGTAACAGAAAAGTGAAATATACCATAAGTAAGTAAACAAATATTAATCATAATCATAATCACCCCCAATAAACATTGTCTCTCTTAGATATTGTAAGGGTATAAGAAACCACATTTGTGGGTGTAATAATAGATGACAAAATGAACTTGAAATCTCATAAAAAAAACATACAATATAAAGTGGCAAGAATTACGTCAATAACAAATCATTTCTGGACCAAAACTCACTCCATATTCTCTACTGCTCAGCAGTGTTACCATATCTGAGTTATTGTGCAGAAATATGGAAAAATAACTACAAAAGTACACTTAAAGTATTTGTAATTCTGATTCTGATTCCAAATATTCACTTAGCATGTTACAAAAAAGAAATATCAGTTATAAAAATACATAATGAGTGATACATACAGTGATTACAAACACATTGGAGGCAGCCACCACAGTTGACATACTTCACACAAAAGTTATCATTTCTTAGTGATTGTTGGTCCAAAGCTAAAGCAAGATTTTGGCAAAATGAGGATAATAAGTAATTTATTTTTTTTTCTCTGTATTTTTTTTTTTTTAAGTATATTGTGCCGTCGGGTGCCTACTGGTCACTAAACACTGCAGGAATGTAGCAGCAGAGTGCGACAAATACAGCTGCAAAAGTATACTTTCACGAAATAACAGCATGTTTTATTGTAAGTATATAAGCTGGAGTATGTTAAGAATCATACAGTATATAGACACACATTCTTGGTAGCAGTCATGGCGCCTGCTGTTTAGTTTAGCTACCAGCACAAAAATATATAATTTTATATTATTTGTATTATTTTATTATATAATCTTAAATACAGAAAGATGACAAGAACAGAGAAAAAACAAGATAAATAAATGAAATAAAGTTTATAAACTCCAATGTAAATTGAACAAATACTTAATTTCCAGATCTAATAATCATGTTGCTTATTCTTATTCATATACTTTTTTTTTTACATGTTCTTGTAGTCAGACAATATTGTCGGTATATTAGATGGAATTTTTACCTGACATGTTTCAACTGTCATAGGCATGGCCAACCATAAGAAGAGCTGATAGGCAACACATCACAGTGGTCAGGTGACCCTTCTGAAGAAGACAACAGAAGACAGTCGAAACATGTCAGGTAAACATTCCGTCGAATATACCGAAAATATTGTTTCTACAAGAACATTTGAAAAAGTCTAATAACCATGCTTGAAAAATCCCAGAACAAAGCTGACAAAAAAAACAAAACTACTCTTTGGAGCATAAATAAAAAATATTTCTGCAATAAACTATTTTGTATTTTTACATACAAGGTTTGTTGTGTGTCATCCTAATTACATCTGATCTGTTGCAGTTTTGCTAACACACCAGTTTTGTACATAGAGAAACAGCAGATAATTATAATATGAATTTAGTGCTCAGACTGTAGCACATTTTTCAAACCGTGTTTTTCACCCTGTTTACATTTGGCATTAACATTAACCACAGGTGTAAAGTGCAATCTAAAACTTGACTTGTCTAGCTTTCTTTGATGCAAAATCATTAATTACATCATCATACGAAATATTTTGTGATGCTGATGATCGCAAGTCCTAAGAGACGCTCTGTGACATCGTGGACCTCAAATACGTTTTAATAAGCTTCACTTATTTGCCCGTCAATCAACCGGAGTCACGTATATGACTGCACTGACTTTTCTTTTTTTCATTTTCCATGTAACCCAATAATTACATTTTGGTATATGAGTCTATTTTAATTTTAGGAATAAAAGACTGTGATTAGTCTATCCCTCGCCCTCCTCCTCCCCTTGACTCTTCTGACACACACAACCTGTATCACTCTCAGCAGCAAGTTGGGGTGTCAGTAGTCATTACAGCCGCTCAGGCACTGTTTTTATACAAGGGACGGCAAGTTTGGGGTTTGGCTTGGTCCGCTGATTTTCCGCCTCGGTGGGTACACTTATTCCCTCCTCGAGGTCAATATAAAACCGAGGCGAAAGGTAGGTGGGATGGACGGAAGCGTTAATGACCTGCACCAGAGGTGCATTTGGAACAGGAGGAATACGAGGCCTGCGTTTTAGAAAGACAGGCCGGCAAATTGCTGCCTTTACTTTAGAGCAAATGTGCTGCCTAAATAATAAGGGCCACAAATGAAAATGAGCGGCAGGACTCTAGAAAAGTGGCAAAGTTTGTTTTGATCTTTTTTATAGTGTGCCTGCGCCCTCACATAAATTGCGCCCTGGGCGGTCACCAGTGTTGGGTTAGTTACTGAAAACTAGTACCTGGTAAGTAGTTACAGTTACTAGTTACTTTATTTCAAAAGTAACTCAGTTACTAACTCAGTCACTTACACCAAAAATTAATGCGTTACTGTGAAAAGTAACTATTTAGTTACATTTTTCCCCCTTTTTTTTAAGGCTCCCATTAATGCCCTTTTAGCCTTCATTTCAGTACTTTTATTTTACTGGAGAATAATACAATCTGTTGATCAACTTGACATGCATTTGCATCACTGAACTCTGCTAAGCAATGTGATCTACATACAACACACAAAGACAAAGATATGTTGCAAAGGGACAATTTATTTTGGGCCAGAACAAATTGACAAAACTATTTTAAATAGCTGCAACATAAAATACATAAGTAACAAACCGTATAATAACAACATGTCACAACATGTCACAACATAGTTGTAAACCTGGCTTCACACAAGGAAGGCACACATGACATGATTATATGTCATGTCACTATATACAGCACACATACTGCTATACACACACCTAACCAGGCGTTTTTTCTCTCTCAAGGAATTGTGAAATAAAATCATGTCTTCAGTGAAGCCCAGAACACTCTACGCATTTCCCCAGTTTTAGTTTAGAAAAAAGGAAAGATTGGCCTGGCCCACTAGGATCCCTCTTTATGTTTGTGAACTTTATAGTCTATACATTTAGAGTGATGTGATAATCCTATACTCTAGAAGTCTAGAATGAAAGAGTATATAAGAGAATTGACGGAGTGTGTACCTTCAGTGCTGAATGATGAGCAGAGGCAGAGTTTGGAGTGTCTTCTTTAGCTTGATTTCCATGTTTATGTGCTCACTGTCCACTGTGTCCAGGAACTTGGAAAATGTTTTCGTGCCATTTGCCGTTTGACGCCCGCTATCATGCTAATTAGCTGCCTGAAAGCGGGTGACTCCACTGTAGAAATAGCCTGCATGTCTTCTAGCACATACGCTGCAATGGCTCTATCAAAGTTGTCCTGGCTAGCAGTCCCTCCGTCAAAATCCTTAGGTGAAGTGTGTCTCTCTTTACTAGCTTTGTCGTAGCATGTTGCTTTTGTAGCTGTTTCAGCAGATTTGAATTGCTGTTTTGGGCAGTAGATAGGATCTTTGATCCAAGACATAACTTACATTTAACTAAAATGCTCTTTTCTTTGTGCTCGACAAAAGAAAAGTAGTGAGAATATCTCTATGTTAAGAAACTCGGCTTCGGCTCCGTCATGATGTCTTGTTGGTAAACACAGACACGCCCCCCCCCCCCCCCCCCAACCCACCCACACACACACACACTCACACACACAGCGCGCGGTGCGCCTCTCTCTTCTCCGGCTTGTGACACAGGAAGAATCAGAAGGACGACACTGCAACTCTCCAATAAAACACACTCAGATCTTCTGTTTCTAGCCGATACTATATAAAAAATAACGTAAAATAACGCAGTGATGCATCATGTAGTAACGGTAACTGAGTTACTGAATATAAAAAATATAAATCAATCAATCAATCAATCAATGTTTATTTATATAGCCCTAAATCACAAGTGTCTCAAAGGGCTGCACAAGCCACAACGACATCCGCAGTACAGAGCCCACATAAGGGCAAAGAAAACTCACCCCAGTGGGACGTCGGTGTGAATGACTATGAGAAACCTTGGAGAGGACCGCATATGTGGGTAACCCCCCACCCTCTAGGGGAGACCGAAAGCAATGGATGTTGAGTGGGTCTGACATAATATTGTGAAAGTCCAGTCCATAGTGGATCTAACATATTAGTGAAAGTCCAGTCCATAGTGGATCTAACACAATAGTGAGAGTCCAGTCCATTGTGGGGCCAGCAGGAAACCATCCCGAGCGGAGACGGGTCAGCAGCGCAGAAATGTCCGCAACCGATGCACAGGCGAGCGGTCCACCCCGGGTCCCGACTCTGGACAGCCAGCACTTCATCCATGGCCACTGGACCTGTGTTCCCCCCCCTCCACAAGCGAGAGGGGGGCAGAAGAGAAAAGAAAAGAAACGGCAGATCAACTGGTCTAAAAAGGGGGTCTATTTAAAGGCTAGAGTATACAAATGGGTTTAAAGATGGGACTTAAATGCTTCTACTGAGGTAGCATCTCTAACTGTTACCGGGAGGGCATTCCATAGTACTGGAGCCCGAATAGAAAATGCTCTGTAGACCGCAGACTATTTTTGGGCTCTGGGAATCACTAATAAGCCGGAGTTCTTTGAACGCAGATTTCTTGCCGGGACATATGGTACAATACAATCGGCAAGATAGAATGGAGCTAGACTGTGTAGTATTTTATACGTAAGTAGTAAAACCTTAAAGTCACATCTTAAGTGCACAGGAAGCCAGTGCAGGTGAGCCGGTATGGGCGTAATATGATCAAACTTTCTTGTTCTTGTCAAAAGTCTAGCAGCCGCATTTTGTACCAACTGTAATCTTTTAATGCTAGACATAGGGAGACCCGAAAATAATACGTTACAGTAATCGCGAGACGTAACGAACGCATGAATACTGATCTCAGCGTCGCTTGTGGACAAAATGGAACAAATTTTAGCGATATTACGGAGATGAAAGAAGGCCGTTTTAGTAACACTCTTAATGTGTGACTCAAACGAGAGAGTTGGGTCGAAGATAATACCCAGATTCTTTACCGAGTCGCCTTGTGTAATTGTTTGGTTGTCAAATGTTAAGGTGGTATTAATAAATAGATGTCGGTGTCTAGCAGGACACGTTAGACTACTCGTTACCGCCGAAAATAACGGCGTTATAGTAAGTCCCAACACTTGCGGTCACCCACATTGCCCACAGCAAAAATCGGCCGTGCACTCAGCTAAAGTGGGCCTTGTTCACATCACATGAAATGACCCAACAGTATGGGTGCTATGATATTGCACAGGTTGCTATTTTCAACTGGGCCTTCTATATAACCTCTGCAGTGGACATGTTGTTTCTTTTGTCTGAGTCACACATTTCTCTGGTATGCAAAACACAAATGTCCAATGGGGAAGACACTATTTCTTAGGAGGATATACAAGTTGGGAAAAGTTTTTATTTGAAAGGATAAATAAAATAAGTAAAAGTAAAATAATCCTTTGCGCAATCGGAATAAACCTATTCTATATTATGAAATATAAATCCTAATTAGACAATCACAAATGGTTTAAAGTTTGAAAAATATGAACAAATAATTTAGGCTGAATCTCAATTTTCCCCCTACTCACTACCACTACACCCTGGAAATTAAGCAACAAGGGGTAGAGCTTTGTAATATTTACTAGGAATTGGAATACCACTTGCTACGTCACTGCATAGTTTATGTGTGCGCACGTTACATTTGCACATATGCCGCACCAAACCAACATACTCGACAGCAACGGATTTTTCGGTTGAGATTGTTTTGTTTTTTGTCGTTCATCGTGCTTCGGTTGTTGATTAAACGAAGAAGAAGCCGCCATCGACGATTGTTGACTCTTGTGAATTTTTTGGAGGTATTAGACGTTAATGTTTTCTCATTCGCAAGCTTTTCGTATTTTAGCTCAACGTTAAACTATCGTGTAATCTTTTATATAACTTATTTGGAATCTAACGACACTTTAAAATGTTTTAAACCTCATAGACCGTGGATGTGTTATCTAACCTTTTGAAAACGCACGTCGTCGGAATATTTACTCACAGTGTTGATCCAGATAAAGTTGGCTTGCTAACGTTCATAAGAGTCTGTACGAAATAACATAGATAACCTTACTTGCTGCTTATTATCATTCTAATGCGAAATATCCGAGAATTTTGCAGGAAATATGAGAGCTAATGAGTAACCTAAGGGGACATTACAGTGTTACCTCGTCGACTCTCATCGCAAACAGCACTTGTTGTGGTCACATATTGCATTAAAACTGTTCAAACATACAGACACTGTTATTTTTAAAACCTTTTTTTTTTCCCATGCGAAATTATACATACATTTGTGATTTCTCTTCTCCGAATCCTCTCGCTTTCCTAGGGTGGCCGTCAGGGACGTGCACATGATTATAGAGGGGCGGAGGCTCAAAGTCAGAAAAGGGCAGGACATTTTTTTTTGGTCCTTTACACAATATGGAAATTAATGTAAAATTAGATTTGCTAATAAGGAGCTAACTACTTAGCTGTGTGTCCTTTGTAGGTAAAATGTATTGCCATTTCTTTTGTGTCAACAAATTATTGTCATAATGAGTTAATTCACATTATCATAGGCTTGGAAGACATGAAAAGCAACAAAACACTGGTTTATTATTAGGCTATTTATTGTTAAAGATAAGCACTTTAATATTGAACATTGAACAGTGCAACATGAACTTTGAAAAAAAATACAAAAATAAATACCCAAATGGAAAAAACTTCAATGTGAAAATCTGTCCTTCTTCCCTTAACTTGATGAAAACACCATCGAGTTGTAACTTATGGTCTTTCTCACTTAATGCTCAGACTAAACAACTGAAACGCAATACAGGGCCAAACATATGGACCAGGGGCCAGTAGAGGGCTGTAGGATGGAGGCCACCCATACCCAAATATGCTCCTCAATGTAAATTCAGGGCTTCCATGAAATGCTGTGAAATCATCAATTTTAGCAATGCATTAAGAGGTCTGCTACCCTTAGCTGCTTCCTGGTGCTCCTTCTCCTTCCTTTTCTGTATCCTTTCTTTTTTTGGCATTGTGCTGCAGGCATAATCAACATGAATCAAGTTTAAATACAGATGGTAATATTCCTAACAGATAACCTACATCTTATATCCCCAGAATGCTGAAATTATTATTATTAATAATAATAATAATAATTATTATTATAATTCTTATTATTCTTATTATTGTTATTATTATCATTATTATTATTATTATTTTGTTAACCCACACAGTAATAGCAAAGTCACAATAAACTTTATATCTAAACCTCTACTGTGAGAGAAATGTGATCCACCGTAAACACAGTGCATTTTATTTTGAAAATTAACCCGGTGTTTTATTTTGTATTTTGTACACTACTTCCTGTCCCGCACGATCCGCTCTGCTCTGTGCGGATTTGATGTGCCGTGCTCAATTGATGCGTCCGGCAAAAACAGAAGCTGACACATTGAATAATAGAATAATACAGCGTTTTTCTGAAATATTACCCATATTAGATGCTGAATAAGTGGATGGCGACTAGACCATAACGTAACTCACAGGTTCAAGTTGCTCCACTGTCACGTCTCCGGCTCAGGGGCGCAGTTGGCTCTCTCTCCTCTCACTTACTCACTCACTCGCCCTCTCTCTCTCTCTCTGGCGGAAGCGGCAGGCTCAAACAACCCCGTATTACAAGAAAACGTGGAGTTTTTTTGTTTTTTTACATCCCTGACAGGAATTTATTAATGTTGTTTAAAGAAAAAAACAACAACACACACACACAGGCAGAGGGCAATTTTTAAGACGAGGCAAAAAAGGGCAGGGGCTCAAGCACCCATAGGGCCTATGTGTGCACGTGCCTGGTGGCCGTTGTTGTTTGGTTAAGAGTCATATAATGAGGTAAAGCATTCTGGGAAATTTTCTGTGGCCCTCCCTGGGCGAGTGAGCCTCTGAAATCCCTCACTCTGAAGGGAGAGAATAAAAAAATTCGGTCTAAGCCTGGGCCCCTGGAGAGGGGGTCCAGACTGAGGCCAAGGGGAAAAAAAACTTCATAGCCATAGCACACATAAACATGTGTGTAAGAGGGAAACATCAAAAGACATTAAATACATTAAAAGAGCAGAGCTGATGCAATCAGCTGCCACTCCAGCAGTGCCACTTCTACACACAGTCACAAAAGTAAAACAAACAAAATTTAAATTAAAAAAATGATCAACCAATAATATACATTGCACACACACGATTGCACCATGCATAGACAAGCAACCAAACAAAACAATTATTTCAACACCACACACACACACACTGTGGTGGCCTCTGCAGTGTTCCACGACATTGTCTGCTGGGGTGGGGGGAGCATGGCCAGAGACAGGAACAGACCCAACAAAGCAACCAAGAGAGCCACACTCGGCCGCCCACCAACTTTCGGCCAGTGTCCAGTCCGCATGGATGAGCGAGGATGCGTCCAAGGAGACCGAGGAGTCCGATACACGCTCATTCAGCCAGACCAGTAGTTTCTGCTAGTTGTTAGGTGGACACAGTAGCCCCCAGCTCTCGGTTCAAGCTCGCCATCGATTGGTTCCAAATAGAAACACCTGGCCTGTCCACAGCTGTCGGCTGGCTTCCCCACACCTGTATTCTATTGCTAACATAACTTATTGTTCTTGATAGTGTGCTACAAAGAGCCTCACTGGACTTACCAGTGCACATTCCATGCCATATTTTTTTTATAGATCAAGTCTTATATTCGTCAGATTTGCGGCCTCATGTTTTGGACACTCGGGTGATGAGAGGGGCGGAGCTTTCTACCGATCACCACCTGGTGGTGAGTTGGCTGCGATGGTGAGGGAGGATGCCGGACAGACCTGGCAGGCCCAAACGCATTGTGAGGGTTTGCTGGGAACGTCTGGCAGAGTCTCCTGTCAGAGAGAGTTTCAATTCCCACCTCCGGAAGAACTTTGAACGTGTCACGAGGGAGGTGCTGGACATTGAGTCCGAATGGACCATGTTCCGTACCTCTATTGTCGAGGCGGCTGATTGGAGCTGTGGCCGCAAGGTAGTTGGTGCCTGTCGTGGCGGTAATCCTAGAACCCGTTGGTGGACACCGGCGGTGAGGGATGCCGTCAAGCTGAAGAAGGAGTCCTATCGGGTTCTTTTGGCTCATAGGACTCCTGAGGCAGCGGACAGGTACCGACAGGCCAAGCGGTGTGCGGCTTCAGCGGTCGCAGAGGCAAAAACTCGGACATGGGAGGTGTTCGGGGAAGCCATGGAAAACGACTTCCGGACGGCTTCGAAGCGATTCTGGACCACCATCCGCCGCCTCAGGAAGGGGAAGCAGTGCACTGTCAACACTGTGTATGGTGAGGATGGTGTTCTGCTGACCTCGACTGCGGATGTTGTGGATCGGTGGAGGGAATACTTCGAAGACCTCCTCAATTCCACCAACACGTCTTCCTATGAGGAAGCAGTGCCTGGGGAATCTGTGGTGGGCTCTCCTATTTCTGGGGCTGAGGTTGCTGAGGTAGTTAAAAAGCTCCTCGGTGGCAAGGCCCCGGGGGTGGATGAGATCCGCCCGGAGTTCCTTAAGGCTCTGGATGCTGAGGGGCTGTCTTGGTTGACAAGACTCTGCAGCATCGCGTGGACATCGGGGGCGGTACCTCTGGATTGGCAGACCGGGGTGGTGGTTCCTCTCTTTAAGAAGGGGAACCGGAGGGTGTGTTCTAACTATCGTGGGATCACACTCCTCAGCCTCCCCGGTAAGGTCTATTCAGGTGTGCTGGAGAGGAGGCTACGCCGGATAGTCGAACCTCGGATTCAGGAGGAACAGTGTGGTTTTCGTCCTGGTCGTGGAACTGTGGACCAGCTCTATACTCTCGGCAGGGTCCTTGAGGGTGCATGGGAGTTTGCCCAACCAGTCTACATGTGTTTTGTGGACTTGGAGAAGGCATTCGACCGTGTCCCTCGGGAAGTCCTGTGGGTAGTGCTCAGAGAGTATGGGGTATCGGACTGTCTGATTGTGGCGGTCCACTCCCTGTATGATCAGTGCCAGAGTTTGGTCCGCATTGCCGGCAGTAAGTCGGACACGTTTCCAGTGAGGGTTGGACTCCGCCAAGGCTGCCCTTTGTCACTGATTCTGTTCATAACTTTTATGGACAGAATTTCTAGGCGCAGTCAAGGCGTTGAGGGGATCTGGTTTGGTGGCTGCAGGATTAGGTCTCTGCTTTTTGCAGATGATGTGGTCCTGATGGCTTCATCTGGCCATGATCTTCAGCTCTCACTGGATCGGTTCGCAGCTGAGTGTAAAGCGACTAGGATGAGAATCAGCACCTCCAAGTCCGAGTCCCTGGTTCTCGCCCTGAAAAGGGTGGAGTGCCATCTCCGGGTTGCGGAGGAGACCCTGCCCCAAGTGGAGGAGTTCAAGTACCTCGGAGTCTTAATCACGAGTGAGGGAAGAGTGGATCGTGAGATCGACAGGCGGATCGGTGCGGCGTCTTCAGTAATGCGGACGCTGTATCGATCCGTTGTGGTGAAGAAGGAACTGAGCCGGAAGGCAAAGCTCTCAATTTACCGGTCGATCTACGTTCCCATCCTCACCTATGGTCATGAGCTTTGGGTTATGACCGAAAGGACAAGATCACAGGTACAAGCGGCCGAAATGAGTTTCCTCCGCCGGGTGGCGGGGCTCTTCATTAGAGATAGGGTGAGAAGCTCTGCCATCCGGGGGGAGCTCAAAGTAAAGCTGCTGCTCCTCCACATCGAGAGGAGCCAGATGAGGTGGTTCGGGCATCTGGTCAGGATGCCACCCGAACGCCTCCCTAGGGAGGTGTTTAGGGCACGTCCGACCGGTAGGAGGCCACGGGGAAGACCCAGGACACGTTGGGAAGACTATGTCTCCCGGCTGGCCTGGGAACGCCTCAGGATCCCCCGGGAGGAGCTGGACAAAGTGGCTGGGGAGAGGGAAGTAGGGGTTTCCCTGCTTAGGCTGCTGTCCCCGCGACCCGACCTCGGATAAGCGGAAGAAGATGGATGGATGGATGGAAGTCTTATATTCGAACCATTAATAAAGAAAAAAGTGTAAAGACAAAATATCATATTTAATAGTATAAGATATACTGTGGTGAATAAGGATAAACAAACCCCTCTCTAAAACATACAGCAACATGACATGAGTTTCAAACAGTGACGTCATAAATTGTTCTGACGGGCTCCACCTCATGCAGATGACTGCTGTGGTTAAGCCCCGCCCCCTTAGACACTTCCCTCATGGAGTGTCAATGACTCAATCCAAACTTTATTTATAAGGCACTTTTCATGCACAGGCCATATCAGTGGCCACACCAGTTTAAAAATAATGAAAGCACACACACACACACACACACACACACACACACACACACACACACACACACACACACACACACACACACACACACACACACACACATGCGCGCGGGCAGCTATTAGGTCACGCCCTCTTTGCACACTTGCATCCCCGGCCACCCCTCCATTAATCTAAATAGTCATATATTACCAACAATACATCCAATATTGTGCTTTGTGTAAAAATGCTCAGCATTTCCAATGTTGTGGTCCTTATTTAGCTATGCACGTGGGCCATCATTAAAACCATAGTCATTCATTTGGGACAGTGCTCCAAATATGATATAAAAATATTTGCACATATTAAGAAAACAGTACTGAGTTAGCTTCCATTCAAACGCTGGCCTGAAAACATCAAAGCCCACGCTGCTTTAAAATATTGTTTGTTCCGTTGCTAAATGATCGTTACCCTGGAAACAAGATGCATTAATGAAGCTGGAAAATGAAATGGGACTTTTAATTTGTTTCAGCGTTCATAGCCGAGGTGAAATGGATTAGCTTTGATTGAGGCGTGCGATGAGGAAGGAAAGCGCTAACATGACACTTGTGTTTGTCATTGTGTCATTCCAAGGAGGATGCTGCTGCAATTACGGATCCGCGGTACACAGCAATTAAAAGCGGTAGGATTCATTAATAATTTTCACATTAATTTTTCAGTGGACGCTGGCTTTCCAATTATGCTGCTTAATTAGAAATGTCAATATTAAGAGATGATTAAATGTGGGAATACATTAAGGGTGTCAAAAATATTTAAAAAGTTATGAGCATCACTCAAACTGCCTTTTCTTTTAATATGTTTTGCATGGTTTCGGAAATGAAGGATGATACTTGTGTGGAAAACTCAGAGGGAGATAGTCACATGATACACTCTCATTGACCACAACTGTAGGCACACCTGCGCAATCTACTGAGATCCAATGGAAGCTCAGCTGTATAAAACCCTTCAAACTGTCAGAAATGTATTAATTTAACATCATGTTGAATGTTGTTGAATTTATAATCGCACATAACTTTATGCATTTTCTCTGGTAATGCAGAGAAGTACTAATAGCAACTTAGCAAGTTAGCTTTCTCTTTTAACACCTTTCAGTCCATAAAGCTATAAGTATAAAGGCTATGTGTTATTTCAATATATGTTTGAAACTACTATGTACATCCATGCAATAATCATTTATTATAGCCTGTTTATCTCAACTACTGTACATGTGGTCAGGTTAAAGGGGAACTGCACTATTTTTGGAATTTTGCGTATCGTTCACAATCATTATGAAAGACGTGATGGCGGATGTATTTTTTTTATGGATTCTAACTCGTAAATAAAAGTCCACTACAGCGCAGCCAATGGGAGGTCCTGTATTCTGCCCATAAAACCCAATAAATAACCATTCAACAAACACCAACAATACTCCATTTACATATTGTGAATTATTAGTAATATTGTTATTATAAGCGCTAACACAGACAAACTATTTAGATCGACACCGTGATCACGAGCTTGTGTGCCAATGTTGACATGACCATCTGCGTCCTCGTTTCCTTGCTCATCAAACTTTATTCTGGTTTAAAAAAACTGACTCTCACCTGGATAGTAGAAGAACGAGGACGTTTTCCGACAAGTTGTTAAACTTTGACAGCCAATTTAGACCTGGAAATGCTGAGAACAACACAAAAAGACGCTTGTTTCCACCCTTCTTTTCTTCGTGAGGATTATGAGTCATTCTTCACCTAAACAGGAATATATGAACATCCTAGCTGTTGGCATCAGTGTTTGTTAGCTCTCATGAAGTCTGCAGTGAGTAATAATCAGTGATGTCGTTAAGAAAAAAAAAAGCGAACATTGTGATGTGGTTTTGAAAATAATGTGCATCGTATGCTTAAAATTAGCAAAATACGTAAATATTAAATGTTATTTTAAATGTGCCTATTGCTACATTAAATATACATCATGTATATAAAGCCCTAATGAAGGTGTTTGGATGTTTTTAAGGGCTATATCGGAAGAATAGAGTGGCTCGTATAGGCTCCATTGTCAGCTGACTTTTGGTCGCATTAATTTATGAGTCAGAATGGATTTTAAAAAAATATATCCATTGTCATGTCTCGCATAATGATTGTGAACGATGGGCAAAATTTAAAAAAAAAAGTGCATTTCCCCTTTAAGCTATAATGCTGCGTCGCTAACAAATCATTGCATTTGTTAATCTGCTGTTATTGGACCTGCCATTTTTATTGTATCCACTGATGCCATCAATTGTAGGAACTGTCTCCGCAATTCGACTTGTCCCGGGTGTACCCGCCTTCCCCCGATTGCAGCTCGGATAGGCTCCAGCCACCCCCGCGACTCCGAGAAGGACAAGCGGTACAAAAAGGATGGATGGATGCATGGATGGATGGATGGATGGATGTCTCCGCGATTGAATGGATGGTAGTTTTGGGTTAATCCTTCTATACGTTCGTTGCCTCTCGGACCAAGGCGAGTCAAAACCAATGTATTGGATACTGTAAACACAATCATTCTGCAGCACCAAAAAAGTAAACATTTGTAAAAATGTTCAATAATAAATGTTTTTTGTAGTGGAAAGCAAACAATTTTAACATACATTTTATAATCCTATAAACCGTATGTTACCAGCACTACCTAATTTTGATGTGAGCACCAAAAGTGCCACATGAACAAGTGTGATTGCATGGGGAATTATGTCTTTATATTTTAATCAGTGACAGAGCAAGAAGCGGCCATTATTTAGGGAGGGACGGCTCAGCCTTGGCCATATTTTGCGGTTGAAATGTGCCGGTCAAGCGATGTATTCCGCTCGACAGTTGACACGGTGCTAAACATCACCTTCATGCAAAACGTCAGGACTAAACCGTAGTGAGGTATGCCTGACATCGGGGCAGATTAGGTACATTAGCTAAATTTTGATTTTGAAAGAAATAGCTCTTATGACTGGCTATGGGTCGCAACACCAAAGAGAGCAACGAGACTGAAGTAAGACGTGCAACAAGAATATTTAATTTATTTTAATGAGGGAGAGAGAGGGGGGAGGTGGCCAAGCAGCCCTTCACTGTTAAAGGCCTACTGAAACCCACTACTACCGACCACGCAGTCTGATAGTTTATATATCAATGATGAAATCTTAACATTATAACACATGCCAATACGGCCGGGTTAACTTATAAAGTGACATTTTAAATTTGCCGCTAAACTTCCGGTTCGAAACGCCTCTGAGGATGACGTATGCGCGTGACGTAGCCCGGGGAACACGGGTATGCCTTCCACATTGAAGCCAATACGAAAAAGCTCTGTTTTCATTTCATAATTACACAGTATTCTGGACATCTGTGTTCGTGAATCTGTTGCAATCATGTTCATTGCATTATGGAGAAAGAAGCTGAGCAAGCAAAGAAGAAAGTTGTCGGTGCGAAATTGACGTATTTTTCGAACGTAGTCAGCAACAACAGTACACAGCCGGCGCTTCTTTGTTTACATTCCCGAAAGATGCAGTCAAGATGGAAGAACTCGGATAACAGAGACTCTAACCGGGAGGACTTTTGACTTCGATACACAGACGCCTGTAGAGAACTGGGACAACACAGACTCTTACCAGGATTACTTTGATTTGGATGACAAAGACGCAGACGTGCTACTGTGAGTATGCAGCTTTGGCTTCTAAACATTTGATCGCTTGACCGTATGTGCGCAACTTTTTTTTGCGTATGTACGTAACTTTTTTAAAATATATAAGCTTTATGAACCTTGGGTTAGGTGAACGGTCTTTTGGGCTTAGTGATTGTGTGTGTTGATCAGGTGTTTGAATTGTATTGGCGTGTTCTATGGAGCTAGGAGCTAGCATAGGAGCTAGGAGTTAGCATAACAAAGATGTAGGTGTTTTTATGCAGGATTAATTTGTGTCATATTAAATATAAGCCTGGTTGTGTTGTGGCTAATAGAGTAAATATATGTCTTGTGTTTATTTACTGTTTTAGTCATTCCCAGCTGAATACCAGGTACCGTGAGTATGCAGCCTTGGCTGCTAAACATTTGATAGCTTGACCGTACGTGCGCGTCACGTACGTAACTTTTTAAAAATATATGAGCTTTATGAACCTTGGGTTAGGTGAACAGTCTTTTGGGCTGAGTGATTGTGTGTGTTGATCAGGTGTTTGAATTGTATTGGCGTGTTCTATGGAGCTAGGAGCTAGCATAGGAGCTAGGAGCTAGCACAACAAACACACAGGTGTTTTTATGCAGGATTAATTTGTGGCATATTAAATATAAGCCTGGTTGTGTTGTGGCTAATAGAGTATATATATGTCTTGTGTTTATTTACTGTTGTAGTCATTCCTAGCTGAATATCAGGTACCGTGAGTATGCAGCCTTGGCTGCTAAACATTTGATAGCTTGACCGTATGTGCGCGTCACATACGTAACTTTTTAAAAATATATAAGCTTTATGAACCTTGGGTTAGGTGAACGGTCTTTTGGGCTGAGTGATTGTGTGTGTTGATCAGGTGTTTGAATTGTATTGGCGTGTTCTATGGAGCTAGGAGCTAGCAGAGGAGCTAGGAGCTAGCATAACAAACACGTAGGTGTTTTTATGCAGGATTAATTTGTGGCATATTAAATATAAGCCTGGTTGTGTTGTGGCTAATAGAGTATATATATGTCTTGTGTTTATTTACTGTTGTAGTCATTCCCAGCTGAATATCAGGTCACCCCCGGCTCTCACAGCATCTTCCCTATCTGAATAGCTTCAACTCCCCACTAGTCCTTCACTTGCACTTTACTCATCCACAAATCTTTCATCCTCGCTCAAATTAATGGGGAAATTGTCGCTTTCTCGGTCCGAATCTCTCTCACTTCATGCGGCCATCATTGTAAACAATAGGGAACTTTGCGTATATGTTCAACTGACTACGTCACGCTACTTCCGGTAGGGGCAAGCCTTTTTTTTATCAGATACCAAAAGTTGCAATCTTTATCGTCGTTGTTCTATACTAAATCCTTTCAGCAAAAACATGGCAATATCGCGAAATGATCAAGTATGACACATAGAATAGATCTGCTATCCCCGTTTAAATAAAAAAAATCATTTCAGTAGGCCTTTAAGGCCTGTGCCGTAACAATGCAACAATTCAAAACATGGCCAATATTTACATGGTGTAGCCACGGTTGGACATCTGGTGAAAAAAACCTTGTGTAGGTGTGAATGAATGATGGGTTTTTAACATGTAAAGCGACTTTGGGTACTTAGAAAAGCGCTATATAAATCCCAGGTATTATTATTATTATTGTGTATCATTACTATGAAAATCAATAATATTAATTCACAGGCTTTTGAGCTCTTGCTAGCGGGGGTGGCGTATTATGGGAAATGTCTTGTAGGTTTCTAAGGAAGTCCCTGGGCTCACTTGCTATCAGGGGCTATACACCCCTTCGAATTTAGCACTACTCCTAATCCTACTGAGAAGTCAGATGCCACTTGTTCAATGTCAAAGCGCAAAACAAGTTCCAAGGTTTAAGAAAAGGAGAAAAAGGAAAAATTGGATTGTACCTAACAGTCCAAGTCATTTTAGCGGTAAAGTTGCATTGATTGGATAAAATTGTGAGAACCAGAAAAAAATGGTTGATGCAGTCAATCAGCCAAAGTGTGTCTGGCTTCTTCACAGGTGTATGAATAGATTTTTTTTCCCACCAACTTTGCTTGCTGGAGTATTGAAGTAGTAGATTATCATCCACTCATTGATTTTCTTGACCTTCCTTATACTGCTGACATGTCTTTTTTTCTGTCTTTTCCTTCTTCATCAGTTCCCTACTGAACTCTAAACTGTTGTGAACCAAAGCTGATTCCGGTCCAAAACGAAGCGTAAGCGTGTGCGTCTCGTTTAGCCCACGGCTGCAGATTATCCGTGAGAGCCAAAGGAACGCCGCTGCTCTCTGACAAATGAGAAAAGCCTCAGTGGCCATGGCCAAAGTGACAGGCCAAATGGAAGCAATTCTTCCCGAGGCGGGGGAGAGCAGCTGTGACCAAGGCCTGCTTTCTAAGCAGGGGACCCTGTGCAAGAGTGTAACTCTTTGTATTGGCTACTCAGCTTTAACCCAAGAGACTCTTGGCATTTGGATGCAGTGTGCCATTAACCCACAAGAAACACATCAGTCGCCCATGGCCAACGTACCATTTACTGGATGGAATTTGTGCATCCAATGTTTAACTTATTACATCATAATTTGTGTCATGTTATCGTGCCGCAGACAGCCTTGTGTTACTCTTAGCCCTTTGGATGTTAGCGGAGTGAATACGGATGATATACTGATGTACTACTACCATTGCTACTACAGACGGTAGAGTGGCAGTGCAGCAACTTGAGTGTTCCTGGTTCGATTCCAGCTTCCGCCATCTTAGTCTCGGCCGTTGTGTATTTGGTCAAGACACTTCACCTACCTTGCTCCCAGTGCCGCTCACACTTGTGTATGAATGTGAATGTATGTTATTGGTGGTCAGAGGGGCCGTAGACACAAATTGACAACTACACTTCCGTCTGTTTACCCCAGGGCAATTGTAACTTACCACTGTCAAGGTTTGAATGAATAATGGGTTCTCAGTTCTCTGTGAAGCAGCGTCTAGAAAAGCGCCACATAAATCCAAGTTTCTTGTGGGTTAATGGCACATAAATAATCTGTTATTCTTCTTCTTCTTCTTCTTCTTATTCATTATTAAAGTGGATGAAAAATACAAAACAAAGCTCAAGCCACATTCTGTCTGGACAACAGGCCGTTAAAACAGGGAAAGAAAATGCAAGGTGTGGTTTGATCCTCTGAAGGCAGCCAGACTTCCCCCGGACATTTGTGACCTCAGTGATGTTGGACAAGAGGACTTGGATCACAATCAAGGGTGTAGGAATGAGTTAAACATTGGAGGGTAGTAGCAATGGGCTTCAGTCATATTTGAATCGATATCGGTCGTCAAAGCTACCAATTTTCTGTATTTTAGTGTTCTTTCAAATGTGCTAGCAAAGGTTAATTGTTGATAATATGATGTCTTTTTCATTTAACATTTAACAGTGAACTGGTATTGAGAACTGTGCTCTCAAGTTGTTATAACTTGTTTTCTTACCCTTCTGTGTCTCATTTGCAAATAAAATATAGTAGACTTTGCATGCAGTTGCAATTTCAAGACATTGGATGACAGTACAGTGTAGACTATGTTGTCGAGTCAGGGGGTCGTTTTTGCCATTAAGTTGCATGTGCCAGTCTCTTCCTTTGTTGATAAGTGTTTAAACTGTAAGGACCTGTGCCAAGTGGATTGCGCCTGTTAAGTGAGCAGAATAAGGCGTACAATCCATTTTGCATCTCTGTCCTCATTAATATTAATTTATGTGCAAAATATATGCGGATCATCAAAACACCCAAATACTGGAGGAAGATGCAAATATAATTATTTAGCACGCGCAATGTGATTTATCAACACTCATCACTCTTTTACGAGCAATATTTTGTGTTTTATTAAGCACGTTTCAGAAGGACGTGCAAACTGACAGTTCCACACACAACTTCAGGATCAGTGCTTGCGTGGTACAGACAGACGATGGACAGACGAGAATCCTCCGGCCTATGTGTGTGTGTCAACATTTTGGACGGTCAGAAAGAAAAATGATTAGACATATCGTCTATTCAGCGACATCATTTTATAATTTTATAGCTGCTGGAGGATTTAAGACGCTGATTAAAATTATAGATTAAAAATTTAACTGATGCGTTTTGGTGTCATTTAATATTTTTAATGATGTTAGTTTTTTTTCACATATAATATATATTTATATATATTAAAATATATGGAAAAAACTTCATCAAGCATGCATTTTTTTTCGTCTTATGCGAAGTACTGTAAGTGCAGCTTCTCTCCAATTAGCTCACTTTCGGTGATAAACCAAAAAAAGAAGTGGTTTTATTTTAGATGCATTTCAGGAAGGCTTCTAAAATGCCCATAAAAAGTGATAGATGTCTCCTGCCTGTTTGAAAACATAGCAAAACGCCCCAGGTAGGAGAATGATAACATGAATGTGCAGTAAATGAGCATCTCCCTAGTGATGCCCCATTTAGTACTTGCAACATTTTTTATTAAGGCGGTCTGCACCTCTTTACAGTCGCAATCGCAGTGTTAGTAAATGACACGCAACACGCTATTTTATAGATTACATATGCTGTTTACTGTGCAGCATTTGGATCTTAGTAAATCAGGCCCTTAATATTCTTTACACACCAACTGTTTGATTGAAAATGCATCTTAGATGTAGTTTTAATTACCAAATTTGGAGGTGTTAAAATTGCCATGTAAGATAACTAATGCTAATCAGTAGCATATCTTTGGAAAATCCTATGTAAATTAGCATAAAGCTAACACATTTTGAAAAGTCGAGCCTCACCGTATTTTTTAGAACCTTGTTCTTGCTTTGTTGGAATGGAACATTGTAGCATTACCTTAACCAAGGCAGTCCATCTTGACTGCTTGTTTCCCAACTAAGTGCTTGAGTCTGAAACCAGACATGATGTCACGGGCAACAAAGGTATCAAAATATTTTACCGTTTGATTTTACGTGAATCAATGCCCAGTATTACTGTCGGTACCTGTAAAAGTAAAAAGATATGTCCCCCCAATCCTCCACGGTTCCTACGCATCTGATCACAATGACTACGATTTCATGCGCTAAATTAGTCTTATTTCTCAAAAATTTCAGCTCAATAAAAGCATCCTACAACCCATGGAAACACCTTAATCTGATCAGGTTTGGCATTTGAAAAGTCGGACTAAAACACCTGGATTATGTGATTGAAAACCAGATCTCTTAAGTGGGTGTGTGCCGCCACAGGGTACCCTTCGTGTCGCGGATACAACCGGGAGGCGGATCCCATCCATCCATCCATCCATTTTCTACCGTTTGTCCCTTTGGGGTCGCTTCGGGTGCTGATCCCATTCAATAAAAACATAGGCAACAAGTGAAATGGAGAGACTTTTAATTTGCTTCACAAGTTAAAAGAACAACACATTTTGAAGTGCATCAGTGGGTGGAAAAAAAGAAACAGAGATTTATATAAAAAGGCAACTACGGAAATTAAGACTTCATTCGGACTCCCGAACGAAATACGAGTGAGATGAAAGAGAATGAAGAAAGTGTATTCCAAGACAAAGAAGATATACACAAACCTCTTCACGCTGCATTTGTGCACTCCAAACTGATTAGCCATAACTCTGTATTACACACAACTGGCAAGATAGTCCACAACAATAGCAGTCCTCATTTAAAGGTCTTAAACATTTAAAGCAGTATCAGGGCAATAACTTTTTTTCCCTTCGGACATAAAACTCCTCCTATCAATCCACATAGCCTTTTGAATGATCTCCGAAATATTCTAACATTCTCTTTCCATGATTCTCCATCCAAAAATTCATTCGAAACGATCTTCTCCTGCAAGTCTTTCTTTGCTTTGGACCAGCATCCACTCAGAGACATTCTTGGTAGTAGTGTCATGTTCGTAGTAAAACAGATTTTGATGCTGTCTGAAATTTGACATCAGTATAACCATTAGAGACGTAATATTTGTAATATGTTCCAATAGTACCGTCGACATCAGGTACAACAAGAACTGCGCTGTTGACTTGTAAGGAGCCACAGATGCCTTGTTTTGGGGTTGACATATATTCAAACCAGAAAAGCAAAATACAATAATAGTCCAATAGTCACATTAGAGAGTGTTCACAGACATGTGAGGAAATTTGGGGTTTTGTTTTCAAAATGTTTTCATTGTGTTCATTTTATTGGAAAACTATGCGCCACTCACTGATGCTGATATGGCAGCTGAACCAACTCATTCAAGATGGCTGACTCAAAAATTGTGAATGGTACAAAAATAGTGAACTGTGCCAACTGTTGGGGTATCAAACACATTTGTATGGTACCATTCAGTGTTAGTACAATTACGTCAGTGCTCTCTATTGACTCTTCATGTAATTGTCACTTCAATGCAACAATGACAATGAAGAATAGGATGATCACATAACATGTCCTTGAAAGAATACCTTTGATATCAAATGGAGAGCCTGTGTGTAAACGTCTTCTTGTACTGTAGTACTTGTCATAGTACATTGGTTTATACAAATCAATCAATCAATCAATCAATGTTTATTTATATAGCCCTAAATCACAAGTGTCTCAAAGGGCTGTACAAGCCACAACGACATCCTCGGTACAGAGCCCACATACGGGCAAGGAAAAACTCACCCCAGTGGGACGTTGGTGAATGACTATGAGAAACCTTGGAGAGGACCGCATATGTGGGTAACCCCCCCCCCCCCTAGGGGAGACCGAAAGCAATGGATGTCGAGTGGGTCTGACATAACATTGTGAAAGTCCAGTCCACAGTGGATCCAACACATCAGCGGGAGTCCAGTCCACAGCGGGGCCAACAGGAAACCATCCCGAGCGGAGACGGGTCAGATGTCCCCAACCGATGCACAGGCTAGTGGTCCACCCGGGGTCGCGACTCTGGACAGCCAGCACTTCATCCATGGCCACCGGACCTATGGAACTCCCCCTCGCAAGGGACAGGGGAGAAGAGGAGAGAAGAAAAGAAATGGCAGATCAACTGGTCTAAAAAAGGGGGGTCTATTTAAAGGCTAGATTATACAAATGAGTTTTAAGATGGGACTTAAATGCTTCTACTGAGGTAGCATCTCTAACTGTTACCGGGAGGGCATTCCAGAGTACTGGAGCCCGAATAGAAAACGCTCTATAGCCCGCAGACTTTTTTTTGGCTCTGGGAATCACTAATAAGCCGGAGTTCTTTGAACGCAGATTTCTTGTCGGGACATATGGTACAATACAATCGGCGAGATAGGCTGGAGCTAAACCGTGTAGTATTTTATACGTAAGTAGTAAAACCTTAAAGTCGCATCTTAAGTGCACAGGAAGCCAGTGCAGGTGAGCCAGTATAGGCGTAATATGATCAAACTTTCTTGTTTTTGTCAAAAGCCTTGCAGCCGCATTTTGTACCAACTGTAATCTTTTAATGCTAGACATAGGGAGACCCGAAAATAATACGTAACAGTAATCGAGACGAGACGTAACGAACGCATGAATAATGATCTCAGCGTCGCTAGTGGACAAGATGGAACGAATTTTAGCGATATTACGGAGATGAAAGAAGGCCGTTTTAGTAACACTCTTAATGTGTGACTCAAACGAGAGAGTTGGGTCGAAGATAATACCCAGATTCTTTACCGAGTCGCCTTGTATAATTGTTTGGTTGTCAAATGTTAAGGTGGTATTATTAAATAGATGTTGGTGTCTAGCAGGACCGATAATCAGCATTTCCGTTTTCTTAGCGTTGAGTTGCAAAAAGTTAGCGGACATCCATTGTTTAATTTCATTAAGACACGCCTCCAGCTGACTACAATCCGGCGTGTTGGTCAGCTTTAGGGGCATGTAGAGTTGAGTGTCATCAGCATAACAGTGAAAGCTAACACCGTACTCAAATCAGGCTGATGATGAATTGATTGATTGATTGAGACTTTTATTAGTAGGTTGCACAGTGAAGTACATATTCCGTACAATTGACCACTAAATGGTAACACCCGAATAAGTTTTTCAACTTGTTTAAGTCGGGGTCCACTTAAATTGATTCATGATACAGATATATACTATCATATATACTATCATCATAATACAGTCATCACATAAGATAATCACATTGAATTATTTACATTATTTACAATCAGGGGTGTGGAGGGGGGCGGGGGGAGGATATGGACATCAAGTAGTGGACATAGAGAGAGAGAGAGAGAGAGAGAGAGAGAGAGAGAGAGAGAGAGAGAGAGAGTGAGAGAGAGAGAGAGAGATCCGGCATAAGAAAAAGAAAAAGTATCTGCATTTGATTGTTTACATTTGATTATTAGCAATCCGGGGAGGGTGTTAGTTTAGGGTTGTAGCTGCCTGGAGGTGAACTTTTATAGGGGTTTTGAAGGAGGATAGAGATGCCCTTTCTTTTATACCTGTTGGGAGCGCATTCCACATTGATGTGGCATAGAAAGACAATGAGTTAAGACCTTTGTTAGTTCGGAATCTGGGTTTAACGTGGTTAGTGGAGCACCCCCTGGTGTTGTGGTTATGGCGGTCATTTACGTTAAGGAAGTAGTTTGACATGTACTTCGGTATCAGGGAGGTGTCACGGATTTTATAGACTAGGCTCAGTGCAAGTTGTTTAACTCTGTCCTCCACCTTGAGCCAGCCCACTTTAGAGAAGTGGGTAGGAGTGAGGTGGGATCTGGGGTGGAGGTCTAGAAGTAACCTGACTAGCTTGTTCTGAGATGTTTGGAGTTTAGATTTGAGGGTTTTGGAGGTGCTAGGGTACCAGGAGGTGCATGCATAATCGAAAAAGGGTTGAACGAGAGTTCCCGCCAGAATCCTCAAGGTGCTTTTGTTGACCAGAGAGGAAATTCTGTAGAGAAATCTCATTCGTTGGTTAACCTTTTTGATTACCTTGGTTGCCATTTTATCACAGGAAAGGTTAGCCTCTAGAATGGAACCTAGGTAGGTGACCTCATCTTTCCTGGTGATAACAATGTATCCTACTTTTATGGTGAAGTCATTGACTTTCTTAAGTTTGATGTGGGACCCAAACAGGATGGATTCTGTTTTACCCAAGTGTATGGATAGCTTGTTGTCAGCGAGCCAGGTGCAAGTTCTACAGAGCTCAGCACTGAGGATTTTCTCCACCTGTGACTTGTCCTTGCCGGATACCAGCAAGGCAGAGTCATCCGCAAACAAAAACAATTCACAGTCGCATGCCGATGACATGTCGTTTATGTATATTAGGAACAGTAAAGGTCCCAATATACTGCCTTGGGGGACTCCACAGCTCACCGAGAGGGGGGTGGGGGGGGGGGGACACGGTGCCGTTCACCTCTACCACCTGCTCCCTCCCCTCCAAGTAAGATTGCATCCAGCTCCATGAGGTTTTGTTAAATCCGATTGCTCTGAGCTTATCCAACAGTATAGCGGGGCTAACGGTGTCAAAGGCCTTCTGAAGGTCCAGCATGACCATGCCGCAGTATTTGCCCGCGTCCACCTCATGTTTGATGTGGTTGGTCAGATAGAGAAGGCATGTGTCAGTGGAGTGGTTAGTTCTGAAGCCGGATTGGAATTTGTACATGAGTTTATTAGTGGCAAGGTAACTATCGACCTGTTCATAAACTATTTTCTCCATTACTTTCGAAACGGAACTGAGAATAGAAACAGGTCGGTAGTTGCCAGGTTCCAATTTGCTTCCTTTTTTAAAGAGGGGAGTTACTCTTGCTATCTTAAAATCTTGTGGTACTTGGCCTTGTGTAATTGATAGGTTTATTATGTGCGTGATGATCGGGGCAATGATGGAGGCAAAGTCCCTGAGGAATCTGGAGGAAATATTATCGAGGCCGGTGGCCTTGTTAGGGTGGAGCGCGCTCAATTTTTTAAACACCTCATCAGCTGTGACCATTTCTAATTTGAAATCATCGTTGGATACTCCTAGCTTTCTGTAGAAGGCTTTAATGTGTTCTACACCAAAGCGACCAGAGTGGTGGGACAGCTTGTTGACAAGAGTTGCGGCTATGCTGGTGAAAAAGATGTTAAGTCTGCTAGCTACCTCCATTTTGTCTGTAATGAGGGAGTCACCCTCCTTGATGCTGATGTTGGTGAGTCTTGTTTTAAGTTTCTGGCTGCAACCAGGAAGCTGGTTGTTGAGAATTTTCCAGAGCTCACGTGGCTTATTTGTGTTTTCCTCTATTTTGTCGTTAATGTAATTTTTTTTTTAAGGATTTAGTCAGGTTGGTTGACTTATTTCTTAATTTATTGTATTGCTTTTTGAGAGTTGAAAGGAGTAATTTGAGGTTGATATTATTGGGTTGTTTATCTACTTCTGTTTTACATTTTTGGTATTCAGAGTATTTCCTGTCTCTGTCTTTTATGGCAGCTAATAGGTCCGGATTCATCCATGGTTCCGAGCGGGCTTTGATCCTGACTGTTTTCACGGGAGCCATGTCATTTAGTATCTTTAGGAACGCCGTTTTGAAGCGATCCCAAGCAACATCGACCAGGTTGCTCGCAAGCACAGGGGACCAGTCCCACTCATCTAATTTTAAATTGAAATTGTCATTGGAGTATTTTTTGAGGGATCTGGATTGGGCTGTTATGTGGCCATTGGCTTTAGGTTTAGCTATTTTACGGGTGCAGAAGGTTAGATAGTGGTCGCTAAGACCACAGATCATGACCCCACTATTTTTTATTTTAGGCCAGTCTGAAGTGAGAATGAGATCTATGGTTGATTGGGTGGAATCACACACCCTCGTGGGTAGCGCTATTAGCTGGGAAAGACCGTGCAGATTACAAAACTTGCTGAAGGATCTGAAGACAGGCGCATCTTTGCGTTGAATATCTGTGTTCAGATCCCCAGTTATAATTTTCTCCATGTTGTCTGTCCCTGCCAAGCATTCTTCCAAAGCCCCATAGAAATCACTCTGATTAGTGGGTCTATAAACAGTCCCTATTAGTACCGGCTTAGCGTTTTTAAATTTGATTTCCACCCACACAGATTCCAGGTCATTGTGGTTAAGATCAGTGCGAGTTATGTATTTAATATCCTGATGAATATACATACAAACGCCCCCACCGTGTTTATTCCTATCCTTTCTGATAACCGAAAAGTTTTGTATTTCTATCTCTGAGTCAGAAATACTTTGATCAAATTTGGTTTCAGAGAAACACAAGATTTTTACCTTCGTGTTGAGGAACATTTCTCTGATTTGGTCAAGTTTGGCTCCAGAGAGGCTGTTCACATTAAGGTGGATGATGTGTAGTCCACTGGAACCAAAAAGAGCATCAGAGTCCGCTGTGTTGTGGTACTGACCAGAAAAAATGTTGGTTATTATTGCTGTTGAAGTTGAAGAGCAAGGAAAGAGAGAGGAGAGAGAGAGAGGCATATTGATCGTCCTCCAGGTGGAGGGGGAGAGAGAGGGAGGGGGAGGGGCGGAGTTGGAGAGGGGGAGAGGGGGAGGCCAGGTAGGGTTGCTGGGGGTGGGGTTGGGTTTTCTTTTGGCGGGCTTTTTTGAAGACAAAGAGAAAGAGAATAACGAAAATGTTTGTGTAAAGGCGCCTCTAAATCCTGTGTATGCCGCGTCCTCGACCGTCTGGGACCGTGGAGAGGCCGCGTGGACCCCCGCCATCTCGTGCAGTTCCCCGCAATCACCGATGTCTGGGTCGCCGTCCACCGCAGCCGCCGCGTCGTTCACCGCCGCTGAGTCGCTGCCTTCTCCGATGACCGGGTTGTCCTCCACCGCCGCCGCCGAGCCTCCAACCGTGTCGATGAACGGGGCGAAGTCCTCCGCCGAGCCGCCGATCGCTGGAGCATAGGTGAGCTTGAGCTGAGATGAGCCGGTAGCCGAGTTAGCTTCGATGGCGACGCTAGCAGTAGCATTGCTAGTCTTCGCCAGTCGGGACAACATTAACCGTGTTGTTGCAGGTCCAGGGTTGAGTTCAGTGTCTCCTGATAGTAAAAGTAAAGCCAAGGTGCTTCGCCGATGTATTGTCGTGGAGACAAAAGTCACTGTGTATGTCCATCTCGCGTTCTTGACTCTCATCTTCAAGAGGGTAGAGTATCCGAGGAGGTTCAAAATACAAATCCGCGATCCACAGTAGAAAAAGGAGGACGTGTGGGACAATCCGAGCAGTTGTTTGGATTCCCGATCGGGAGCGAAAGAGAGTGCGACCGCTCATCTCGGCGTCAGGCAATCCCTGAATGAATGAGTCAGTATTTCCATACTGATACCATGTAAATAAACTGTCAATATTAGGTCATATTTCTTTTATTAAAGTGTAAATAAATTAAATACAAAACAAAAATATACAAAACGGTATGATTTAAAAACAAAGTGTACCAAATTTTACATAAAAAGTCAGCTCGGTTTTTGCCTGCACTGTCTATCAGTCAGAAAGTATTCCTCTTGTTAAATGCTGAATTTATGATAGTCGGGCGATTCCTTATGGGCCATTTCGGCTGTAAATAACATAAATAATGCATTTTAGTGTTTGTCTCACGGCGACAACATAAGCGCATCAGATTTAGTGTTAGCTTGTTAGCATTAGAATTCAGTTCACTCGGGTTGAGACCAATAACTACATAATTGGCGTGTCACTGACTACTTTTACAGCATGCAAAAAAGTGAATAGTGAATATGTGATTTACCTTTGTTGCACTCGTTATTCAGTTCACATTTCTCTTTAAACTACGCGGTTATAGAGTCTCCCAGTGACAAGCTCGCCTTGCCACTTCAAAGTTTGGTTCACTACTTTATATTACTCTGTAAAAACGAGTTTGTCACTTCTTATAGCTTTGCGTGTTGGAATGAAGCTTGTAAAAATTAATAAACAGCATGAAACAGTATACTAGTTGAAAGACTATAGCTGAGTAAAAACACTGAAATCTGTTCCACTAATCAGCGTTCTTCAGCACACAGTTGCCCCCCAAAGTTCCTACAAGTCGAGAGTTCCTTCTGTTCTTCTTTTTCTCGGGTGTCAAGTATGTTGTTATATATCAAGAAATAAGAAATAAACAAGTTGTCCTCGCATACCGTAATGGTGGATGAAACTTCCAATGCAAAGTTTTAGAAAGGGCCCTAAATGTGTTCAACTAATCAGCGTTGGACAGCACAGCCCGCCCCTCTAAAGTGCCTGAGAACCTCTGAAAGTCCCACCTTGCTACTAGGAACTAATATTAGTTCCTGTAGAACTAAGTCTACCTGGGTAGTTGCGGTGGTGAAAAAAGGCCCATTATAACGGGCTGGTGTGAAGTTATTATTTAGGTCATGGACACAACTATTCTCAGCCCTTTTTTGCTTTTCAGTCACTTCTTCATCCTTCTGTTTGTCCATCATAGTGTTCGTGACTATTACTGTAGATACTTACTGTCTTTCTTTTTTTCCCTTTTTTGGTATACACACAAAAACTGCACGGTAGAATACGCATGAGAAGTGATGTCTTCCAAGCAAATAGTCTTCTGGCATCCATGCTCTGGTTGCACGATGTTTGAGATAATTAGATAGTTTTTCTGATTAGGGTCTTCAGTATTCAGCAATCACAAATCATGTGTTTCGTATGTCTGTATCAGTCCCCTGCTGGCTGCTAACTGTTTAAGGGTGAAATTATCAACGAACTAATCAGTCTGGCCACTTGATTGTGAAGGAGGAAATGATGTCATTAAACACTGGTGAAAAACCTCCAAAGACTAGAGCTAAATCTTCCTCTGAATGTTTTACAAGCGAGGAGAGGTTTCTCCAAAGAGCTGCTTTTATTTTTAAATGCTGATCTTCTTGCTGGCTCGTGAAATCAATCGATGAGACTATTCTGGATTTTTTGGGGGTATTGTTTTTGCTAAAATGCTAAATGCTAATGCAGAAAGCTGTTTTCAAGTGGTAGTACACTACTACACTACAACGACTAATGCAGAGCATTAATTATCACCTTTTGATTAAATACCTTGCTTAATGATTAAAATTACACTGTATTGATTTAAAATAAACCATTTTGTTGAAAACATTGTTTATCCAGGCTATATCAACATTAAAATGTTGGTAGTGATATTAACATGAACGGTAACTGCTCGTTTTTTATTTTATTTTGCCTATCATTCACAACCCTATGTGAGACAAGAACGCATATGTATTTGTCTTTTTTGTGCATTCTACAGTAAATCATAAATGAACGCTAGCAAGAGGTGGCTAACATTGCAGGTCATGGGGATTCACTCTGTTCCGCCTGTAAAGCCCTCTAAAACATCCAGAAACCTCCAACGATGTTTTATATACACGCTGTAAGTAAATATGTAACGTAGTAACAGGGATATTCATAAAGCCACGTAATATTTACGTATTTTGGTCGTTTTAAGCAGTGCCAGGACTTTTATTTTTTGGCTTATTAGTCACATCGTTTGCTATTTCCAACATCAACAACTACTACTAATCATGGCAGATTTCATGAGAGCCAACAATGGCTACTATGGGACAAATGGACCTTCATTTTTTTTAGCCTAAATATACAGAGAATAAGCTACACATTTTGGAAGCTCCCCAAGGGGATGGGACAAATGCAGAGGACAAATTTCACCACATCTAGTGTGTGTGTGACAATCATTAAGAAAGAGAAAAAAGAAAAAGAGAGAAAAAAAAAGCTGAGGATAAGCAGATTCAGCTCTGGTGAAACACGAAGCATCATGTACTATAGCAGCATTGCTAAACTATGAACGACACAGAAACCACAATACTTGCTACAGGGACGCGGGCCTCAGGAGCCAAATCTCGGGTTCTTCGGCACTGCTACAGCCGTCCATCGCCCCAACGCAGTCAGGCGGTGTGGGATGGGATTGGGGTAATGCAGGGCCGGCCCGTGGCATAGGCCGTATAGGCAAATGCTAAGGGCGCCGTCCATTAGGGGGCGCCACGCCAGTGCCACAAATGTTGGAGAAAAAAAAAAAGAAAAAGAAAAAGTTGGTACTATTATTTCAAAATTTAGAAAATAATCCCACGCTAATTAAAATGCAAAGTAAAGCCTATTTAATAGAAATATTATTTGTTACATCTTTACGCCCCCCCCCCCACTGTGCGCCCCCTCCCTTCCCGTATCATGACTCTTTTTGGACGTCACCACATAAAAATTCAACACAAGATGTCAAAACGGCCAAAACTGTCAGGTGCCCAGGGAAGAAAAAAGAGAAAAGAAGAGGAGGAGAAAGGAGAAAAAGACAGAGGTAGCAGGTAGGTAACGTTAGCCTACATGAAATTATTTGTCTGTTACAGAATGTGATAGTAACCTGGATTTTAGCATTAAGCTAATGTTACATGATTCGGCAATTGCTAATCAATAAATAGCTAGTTCTGTTTTAACGTCGGGTTAATATTGTGTAAATTGTTATGGAAAATAATAATGTAACATTAGGTAATTACAGTACTCCCACCTTACATTCCTCAGGGACATTTGTATTAGATCTTTTAAGCAGGTGTTTTTTGTTTACATTGTTATTGCCTTCTGGTTAGCTAATCTTTGCCCTGCAGGTAAGTCACTTTTCCACCCCTTTATATATTAGGTATAGTTGTAAGCCTAGTTGTTAAAGTGCACATCATTAATGTTAATTAAGCAATATCACATGAGAGGGAATGCTGTTTTTTAATTTGAGCACTGCTGTGATTCGGTTAAAGATAATCATAACATAACATTCTCATATAATATGTTAATTTGCTTTCTTTAAGTAAAAAAAAAAGGTCAAAGACAAAGCTATTCAGTTTCTTGTGAGTGTATACACTTCACTGCCGATGTGGGGGGAGGGGCGCGCCACCTAAAATCTTGCCTAGGGCGCCAGATTGGTTAGGGCCAGGCCTGGGGTAATGTGTGCATATATATCCATGGTCCATGGTGTGTGTGTGTGTGTGCTATGTTTGTAGGCCTGGAGTCGCTCTGCAGGCACGGCGAATAAATGATAAATAAATGATAAATGGGTTATACTTGTATAGCGCTTTTCTACCTTCAAGGTACTCAAAGCGCTTTGACAGTATTTCCACATTCACCCATTCACACACACATTCACACACTGATGGTGGGAGCTGCCATGCAAGGCGCTAACCAGCAGCCATCAGGAGCAAGGGTGAAGTGTCTTGCCCAAGGACACAACGGACGTGACTAGGATGGTAGAAGGTGGGACTTGAACCCCAGTAACCAGCAACCGTCCAATTGCTGGCACGGCAACTCTACCAACTTCGCCACGCCGTCCTATAGTTCAACTCCCCAGGTGTTGTTGACAGGGAAGGAGTTTGTTGCATCTTCGCTGCACTGTCCTCTAGGAGAGTCTGGAAGGAACAACCTTGCCACGTCACACCCAAGGAAATCCAGATTAGAATGGTTGTGTTTGAGCGAGTGAAAACAAATTTACATTTTTCACTGGAATCCTCTATTTCTGGTCCTCAAATTCATCATACAGGACAGACGGCGTCTCCGATGTTGTCCAGTTTGCAATTTTGACTAAAATTAAAAATTCAGAGTGTCCAAGCTCTGCCTGCATCCTACAACATGTGTGGCACCTTTAGTGTACCTTGAACGACTGCCAGCATCTTCCAATTTGTCGATACACCAGAGCAACGCTTACTCCAATCAGCAGATGTCCTGTTTTGAGGGTTCTGAATAGGTAGATATCTTCAACGTCCTGAACTGAAAGGGTCGCCAGGCACGCATCACTCCACTTCACCCAAGAGTTTGTTGTGTGTCCAGCAACAACCGCTTTGTCAAGACAAGCAGGTTTCCCGGAACCCGAGATCTTTTCAATTTTGTTGAGAGGAAAGTTGATCAATTTCATTGTTTACATTTAGGAGAGCAGTGCAAAAAGAGGCTACAAGAAAGTTAAACAAGACAAAACACGACAAGGAGGCAAGCAGGGCAGATACAGAGAGGGGAGGAAGTGCGACCGCCTTCGCCTAGTACCAAGTGGGATGTTTGTATAATTCAGCACATTCTAATTTTATTGACAATCAATTATTATTATTTATTATTTAATTTAGTTATAAATTATTTATTTTAGCACTGCCTAATTGTATGTACATTTATTTCTCATAAGTTTTTACTGGTCCTTTCTTTCGCAGAATATTTGATTAGTATTTATTTTGGTAATCAGCCTGACCTAAACATTTATAATAATATTTGTGATTAACACATGGTTTCATATCATTTAACAATGTTTGTCCTGTTAAACTGTGAGTAGATTATACATACCGTAATTTCCGGACTATAAGCCGCACCTGACTATAAGCCGCACCAGCTAAATTTAGGGGAAAATACAGATTGCTCCATATATAAGCCGCACCCGACTATAAGCCGCAGGGTTTTGATGTGTAATTACCGTAGTATATAGGGGTTCCTGCTACCACGGAGGGGATTGTCGGGACAGAGATGACTGTTTGGGAACGCAAAGCGTCCCATTTATTAACTATAAATCTTTCAATCATTCAATCAAACTTTCACATCTTTGACATGGCGAACAGCATTTGTGCAGAGTACAAATAATACAACGGTGCAAGGTAATACAAAGTGCTCGACTGTACGTTATCAAAATAACCAGCCTACCGGTATATGAAAAGTTAGTCTTAATCATTGTGTCATCGTCTTCCTCCTGCGTACTAAAACCACCGAAATCCTCTTTGACTGTGTCGGAGAAGAACAGGCCATAAATAAGCCGCACCGTTGTATAAGCCGCAGGGACCAGAACGAGGGGAAAAAGTAACGGCTTATAGTCCGGAAATTACGGTAATTACTGAATCCGATTAAAATCAGGAGTAAGATTTCTAATTTAGTGTTAATATTTGAGTGGGCCCCTCTGGAGTAAAAAAGTGGGGCCCTGAGGTCAAAGAGGTTAAGAACCCCTGAATTAAATAACTTTTATAATTAACAAACCCCGTTTCCATATGAGTTGGGAAATTGTGTTAGATGTAAATATAAACGGAATACAATGATTTGCAAATCCTTTTCAACCCATATTGAATTGAATGCACTACAAAGACAAGGTATTTGATGTTCAAACTCATAAACTTTATTTTTTTTTGCAAATAATAATTAACTTAGAATTTCAAGGCTGCAACACATGCCAAAGTAGTTGGGAAAGGGGATGTTCACCACTGTGTTACATGGCCTTTCCTTTTAACAACACTCAGTAAACGTTTGGGAACTGAGGAGACACATTTTTTAAGCTTGTCAGGTGTAATTATAATATTTTCATTATAATGAAAAACACTTTTTCATTGTAATCCTCACCCCTCAGGTAAGAAAAAAAAAATGGGAGCAAACGAGCATCTTGTCACTTATGACCACAACCTTCTATTATACAAGTAGGAGGTATGATTCATATTTTAGCACAAACTTTTTCCTGACTCAGAAGTGATACAGCAGCTCTGTAGTTTAATAACTGCAGTCGCTACGCTACCTCTATGATCAAGGCGCTGTTAATAAAAATAGTTCCTCTGCTTTAGCTCTTACAATAACAATGTTGCTAATACTTGGCTAATAGGCCGGTCACGGCATGTAAATGGAGCGGTGCCAGTGTTTTTTGGGTGGTTATTTTTAGAGCTCTTTATAGGCAGAGTAGATTGATCCCATTACCTGCATTGTTGTTTGACTCATACTCACAGTTGTTCGCTATTTAAAACACACAGAAAAAGAGAAAGATGTGTATTTTTGGCTCATTTAGGGACTATGAATGATCAGCAAACCTCCAAACAAAGTGCAGTTTTCCTTTAATTTAGTTAATATTTTGTGATAAGATTAATAATTAGCATGGCTTAATCTACATTATTGGAATAGTTTGATAGTCCTATTTTAAAATACCGAATACAAACTATTGAAGCCTTTTTGCTTGTGCTAGTAAACATGAAAAAACAGAAGTTCGAAAACATCAATGGGGCAATTCAGTGGCTCTCTAAATGGTTGCTTGACATTTCTTTAAAACCTACTACTGGGCCGATTAGGATCAAGTCGACCACATTGCCCTCTACTTCTCTCTTCTAAATGGAGGATGAATAACAGAAGGAATGTTAGAAAAAAGGATTGGAACAGCTTTAAAGAGGTTTTACATTTGACCCTCATGGGTATTCTCTTTACGAAAAGTGGATCACAATTATGGGTTAGTGGCGCTGGTAGCAGCTGCTTGCGCTGTAAGTGCTAGTTTCTCTTTAAATGCGCCAGTGAAAGGTTAGTCATCTAATGCTAAGGAAGCCCTATACGCCCCGTTCCCCGAACTGTAGATAAGCCCCTAACTAACAGCATATCATATCATTAAGTCCTCCTCACATATGAGAAATCGGCCATGCAGGAGTGGCGAGCCTGCCACTTGTAATTACCGAAACAATTGACACACAATTAAGTCTTTTGTTTCAGCGGATTGTGCCGTCAATCAGGAAAAAGTCTTACTGATGTGAGTGAACGGCCGTAACATTTTGCCATTGCATGTCAAAGGCACAGTCGCAAAGTCTGCAGGCAATTAAGAGGTGTGATGTGCTGAATGTAGTCCAGCAACTAAATAGGCACATATTTCTACTTCTCCTGATGAAATTATGCTTATCAGGTAGCTCGCCTCAGCAAAGGTGAGAGGTCGACCCGAGCAGGCGGACTGCATTGCTCCACATAATTGAGAGAAGTTTGGATTTAATTGTATAATTAATCTTGTCAAATTAAGTTACACAGAAGTCCGACCAATAAAGGAACATATCTAGAATATTTTAAACGGCCATAATGTGAAATCAGGCTCCAGAATGCACTTTGTTCCTTCATGACGGAGGCACGCTTTTAGCCCCGCTGAACACGCCATGTTGTAATAACCTGTTAACAGTTCTTATCACGCTGTTACTTTTTACATGATTAATTTCCTCGCAAAGTAATTGCAATGTCTAAAACAGCCTCATTTTATTGAGCAGCTTTTGTAAAATGAAGATGCTCTTCCTGAAAAACTTTTAAATGACGAGAGTTACTGAGTTAGTTCATATTTACCTCCATCAAAAACCTACTTAAATAAGAAAATGGTAAAGTATAGGTTAAATCACTGTTTCTTAACATTGTTGGTCCCAAAGCACCCCCTAGAAGGCTCCGAAAAAAGATCTGTTTCTCAGCTGTAGTCCACATGGGTCGCAGCGGTACTCAGTTGTAATACACTTTTCCACCCTTTGTGGCAGTAATGAAAATGTCAAACAAATAGAAGAAGTCTGGAGCTAAAGTCGTAGTGCAAAAATATGACTAAAGTGGTGAAGCTGCATTTTAATTTTAATTTTATTGACAATTTTTTAAATAAACATCAATTATTATTATTTATTATTTAATTTAGTTAGAAATGATTTATTTTAGCACTGCCTAATTGTATGTACATTTTTTCGCATCAGTTTTTACTGGTCCTTTGTTTCGCAGAATATTTGATTAGTATTTATTTTGGTAATCAGCCTGACCTAAACATTGATAATAATATTTGTGATTAACACATGGTTTCATATCATTTGACAATGTTTGTCCTGTTAAACTGTGAGTAGATTATACATAATTACTGAATCCGATTAAAATCAGGAGTAAGATTACTAATTTAGTGTTAATATTTAAGTGGGCCCCTCTGGAGTGAAAAAGTGGGGCCCTGAGGTCAAAGAGGTTAAGAACCCCTGAATTAAATAACTTTTATAATTTATTTTACTTGTCCATCATTAACTATAGATGTTTTTAGTTAATGTCATTCATTAAACCAAAACATATAAGAGCAACACAAACATATGTTACCAATTATTCTTTAGCAAAACATATTTGTAAAATAAATGTCCAAATTACAAGGTCATTTTTGTCCAAAAAAAAAGCTATTTAACATGAACAAAATGATTGGTGTTCATGGCTCTCAATGCAGAGTCGAATGTTCCATTATGCCAAGGCGGCATAGGCGAATACTAAGGGTGCAAGGCATTAGGGAGCACCACAAAAGGGGAAAATATTCACTTTCAGTATAATTATATTAAAAGTAGATAATACGGTTGCCAAAATCAGAATCAGAATCAGAAGAGTTTTTATTGCCATTGTTTGAGAACGGGTTCACAAACTAGGAATTTTATTTGGCGCAATCGTGCAACATAAAGCACATATAACACAGAATAGAATAACATGAGCTGTAACTGAGTTATCAGATCTTGTTATTGCTCATGTGTCTGATGGCCGAGGGGAAAAAACTGTTCAGGTGGCGGGAGGTGTGGGTCTGGATGGACCGTAGTCTCCTGCCTGAGGGGAGAGGGGAGAATAGTTTGTGTCCAGGGTGAGAAGAGTCAGCTGTGATCCGACCCACACGCCTTCTGGTCCTGGAGGAGAACAGGTCCTGGAGGGATGGGAGTTTGCAGCCAATCACCTTCTCAGCAGCATGTACTATGTGCTGCAGTCGAACACATGCAATTTCAATAAACACAACACACAAGTACAGGCCAAACACATAGCAGCATCCAAAACACACACACACCCCCAAACACACTCAACTTGAAACGGTGGAGCAACTACACACACGACAAGATGGCGGCGCATGGTATGCTGCGGCTATGCTAACGCTCTTGGGAGTGTAGAGCGATTTGGCAAAAAACACCCGTCATTTCTGTCAATTTCATGGCTGGCTCAAAGCGTGAACACTCTATGATCACATACGACCGACAGACAATTCTGGATGTGGATGGATCGGGTCGTTATAGACTGAAAGATGCATGTACGGTGGACCTCCTCGCTAGCATGGGAATACTTCGTGGGCTACATTGAGCGGCCTTTGTAGCAGCAAAGTCAAGTGCTAGCGGTGACCGCCAATGGAGACGACATAAGCGGTGCGAGCGGAAGCAGAAGCGGGGATGCCGAGCTGGGCTAACAACAAAGAGAAAAGCTAACCAAAGAAGCGTGGAGTCTCCGGGTAAGAAGCCATTTAAACTACAACTAGCCGGCGTCAGGCTGGATAATCCCTGCACACATAGCAATTCTCTTAGAATAAAACACAACTCACATAATGTTTTTTCTTTTATGACCGTGTCAGAGGCAGACATACATTGTACTGAGGTAGCTAACTATGATGCGTTCAGTTTATCGCAACATCAAGCAAACAATCTGAATATCCCCGTCGTATCAATTCCTAGATATGGTCGAAACTATTTAAAGTGCAATACGCATAATAAACGCAACATTATTAATATTGCTACTTCGGATAATTTCAACAAACAATCCTCAAAACAGCCCACTACCTATAATATGGGCTTTTTAAACATAAGATCATTATCTTCCAAAACGTTATTAGTTAATGAAGTCATTAGAGACAACAAACTTGACGTCGTTGGTCTCGCCGAGACCTGGCTCAAACCAGACGATTTTTTTGCGCTAAATGAGGCATCTCCTCCTAACTATACCAATACACATGTTGCCCGACCTCTTAAAAGGGGAGGGGGTGTCGCACTAATATACAATGAAAACTATAATCTTACACCTAACCTAAATAATAAATATAACTCGTTTGAGGTGCTCGCTTTGAGGTTTGTCACACCGCTGCCTCTCCACCTGGCTGTTATCTACCGCCCCCCTGGGCCCTATTCGGACTTCATCAGTGAATTCTCAGAGTTTGTTGCTGATCTAGTGACGCACGCCGACAATATAATCATAATGGGGGACTTTAATATCCATATGAATACCCCATCGGACCCTCCATGCGTGGCGCTCCAGACTATAATTGATAGCTGTGGTCTTACACAAATAATAAATGAACCCACGCATCGCAACGGTAATACGATAGATCTAGTGCTTGTCAGGGGTGTCACCACCTCTAAAGTTACGATACTCCCGTACACTAAAGTAATGTCCGATCATTACCTTATAAAATTCGAAGTTCTGACTCATTGTCAACAAACGAATAATAATAATAATAACTACTATAGCAGCCGCAACATTAATGCTGCCACAACGACGACTCTTACTGACCTACTGCCTTCGGTAATGGCACCATTCTCAAATGATGTGGGCTCTATTGATAACCTCACTAACAACTTTAATGACGCCCTGCGCGACACCATTGATATTGTAGCACCGCTAAAGCTAAAAAGGGCCCCTAAAAGGCGTACCCCATGGTTTACAGAAGAAACTAAACCCCAGAAATTATCATGTAGAAAGCTGGAACGCAAATGGCGTGCGACTAAACTTGAGGTTTTCCATCAAGCATGGTGTGATAGTTTAATAACTTATAAACGCATGCTTACCTCAGCTAAAGCTAAATATTACTCAAATCTCATCCACCTCAACAAAAATTATCCTAAATTTCTGTTTAGTACAGTAGCATCGCTAACCCAACAAGGGACTCCTCCCAGTAGCTCCACCCACTCAGCAGATGACTTTATGAATTTATTTAATAAGAAAATTGAAGTCATTAGAAAAGAGATTAAAGACAATGCATCTCAGCTACAACTGGGTTCTATTAACACAAATACGACTGTATATACGACGGACACTGCCCTCCAAAATAGTTTCTCTCTCTTTGATGAAATAACATTGGAGGAATTGTCAAAATGTGTAAATGGGACAAAACAAACAACATGTTTACTTGACCAAATTCCTGGGAAACTTATCAAGGAGCTTTTTGTATTACTAGGTCCATCAGTGTTAAATATTATAAACTTATCACTTTCCTCTGGCACTGTTCCCCTAGCATTCAAAAAAGCGGTTATTCATCCTCTACTCAAAAGACCTAACCTCGATCCTGATCTCCTGGTAAACTACCGGCCGGTGTCCCACCTTCCGTTTATCTCGAAAATCCTCGAAAAAATTGTAGCACAGCAGCTAAATGAACACTTAGCGTCTAACAATCTCTGTGAACCTTTTCAGTCCGGTTTCAGGGCAAATCACTCTACGGAGACAGCCCTCGCAAAAATGACTAATGATCTATTGCTAACGATGGATTCTGATGCTTCATCTATGTTGCTGCTTCTTGATCTTAGCGCCGCTTTCGATACTGTTGATCATAATATTTTATTAGAGCGTATCAAAACGCGTATTGGGATGACAGACTTAGCCTTGTCTTGGTTTAACTCTTATCTTACTGACAGGATGCAGTGTGTCTCCCATAACAATGTGACCTCGGACTATGTTAAGGTAACGTGCGGAGTTCTCCAGGGTTCGGTTCTTGGCCCTGCACTCTTTAGTATTTACATGCTGCCGCTAGGTGACATCATACGCAAATACGGTGTTAGCTTTCACTGTTATGCTGATGACACCCAACTCTACATGCCCCTAAAGCTGACCAACACGCCGGATTGTAGTCAGCTGGAGGCGTGTCTTAATGAAATTAAACAATGGATGTCCGCTAACTTTTTGCAACTCAACACTAAGAAAACGGAAATGCTGATTATCGGTCCTGCTCAACACCGACATCTATTTAATAATACCACCTTAAAGGCCTACTGAAAGCCACTACTACCGACCACGCAGTCTGATAGTTTATATATCAATGATGAAATCTTAACATTGCAACACATGCCAATACGGCCGGGTTAACTTATAAAGTGACATTTTAAAATTCCCGGGAAATATCCGGCTGAAACATCGCGGTATGATGACGTATGCGCGTGACGAAGTCTGAGTAACGGAAGTTATGGTACCCCGTTGAATCCTATACAAAAAGCTCTGTTTTCATTTCATAATTCCACAGTATTCTGAACATCTTTTGCAATTTTTTTAATGAACAATGAAGGCTGCAAAGAAGACAGTTGTAGGTGGGATCAGTGTATTAGCAGCGGACTACAGCAACACAACCAGGAGGACTTTGTTGGAGTGCTAGCCGCGCTAGCCGCGCTAGCCACGCTAGCCGCGCTAGCCGCGCTAGCCGCGCTAGCCGCCGACTTCACCTTGACTTCCTACGTCTCCGGGCCGCCAAACGCATCGGGTGAAGTCCTTCGTCCTTCTGCCGATCGCTGGAACGCAGGTGAGCACGGGTGTTGATGAGCAAATGAGGGCTGGCTGGCGTAGGTGGAGAGCTAATGTTTTTAGCATAGCTCTGTGCAGTCTGGTTGCTAAGTTAGCTTCAATGGCGTCGTTAGCACAGCATTGTTAACCTTCGCCAGCCTGGAAAGCATTAACCGTGTATTTACATGTCCACGGTTTAATAGTATTGTTGATTTTCTATCTATACTTCCAGTCAGGGGTTTATTTATTTTGTTTCTATATGCAGTTAAAGCAAGATGCTATCACGTTAGCTCGTAGCTAAAGCATTTCGCCGATGTATTGTCGTGGAGATAAAAGGCACTGAATGTCCATTTCGCATTCTCGACTCTCATTTTCAAGAGGATATAGTATCCGAGGTGGTTTAAAATACAAATCTGTGATCCACAATAGAAAAAGGAGAGTGTGGAATCCAATGAGCCAGCTTGTACCTAAGTTACGGTCAGAGCGAAAAAAGATACGTCCATCGCTGCCTCTCAAGTCATTCAATGTAACGTTCCTCATCTACGAATCTTTCATCCTCGCTCAAATTAATGGGGTAATCATCACTTTCTCGGTCCGAATCTCTCTCGCTCCATTGTAAACAATGGGGAATTGTGAGGAATCCTAGCTCCTGTGACGTCACGCTACTTCCGGTACAGGCAAGGCTTTTTTTTTATCAGCGAGCAAAAGTTGCGAACTTTATCGTCAATTTTCTCTACTAAATCCTTTCAGCAAAAATATGACAATATCGCGAAATGATCAAGTATGACACATAGAATGGATCTGCTATTCCCGTTTAAAAAAAAAAAAATCATTTCAGTAGGCCTTTAACATTTGACAACCAAACAATTAAACAAGGCGACTCGGTAAAGAATCTGGGTATTATCTTCGACCCAACTCTCTCGTTTGAGTCACACATTAAAAGTGTTACTAAAACGGCCTTCTTTCATCTCCGTAATATCGCTAAAATTCGTCCCATTTTGTCCACAAGCGATGCTGAGATCATTATCCATGCGTTCGTTACATCTCGTCTCGATTACTGTAACGTTTTATTTTCGGGCCTCCCTATGTCTAGCATTAAAAGATTACAGATGGTACAAAATGCGGCTGCTAGACTTTTGACAAAAACAAGAAAGTTTGATCATATTACGCCTATACTGGCTCACTTGCACTGGCTTCCTGTGCACCTAAGATGCGACTTTAAGGTTTTACTACTTACGTATAAAATACTACACGGTCAAGCTCCTGCCTATCTTGACGATTGTATTGTACCATATGTCCCGGCAAGAAATCTGCGTTCAAAGAACTCCGGCTTATTAGTGATTCCTGTAGTGGATGTCCCTTATGGGCATCCGTAGTTGTGTATGTATGTTCGGGGCATGCGCAGTTGGTTCAGTAAAGTCTACACCACTGAAGTGGACAGCCGTGTGTGTCACTGATTTCTACATGGTGTCAGAAGTGTCTAAACAACCGCGCCAAGTTATTAAATGTGTCAGAGAGGACATATAAAGACTTATGCCGACGGCGAAAGGTAGTGTTTTTGTTTTAATAGTACGAGTTAATTAGTTCGTTCCCAAGTTAGCTATCACAATGAGTGAAGGCAATGCACCGGCGCTTCCCGCCCATGGAGACAACTTTCAAGTTAGCCCGCCAGAAAAGTTCGACTGCGGAGACGGGAAGAAATGGCCGAGATGGAGCAAAAGATTCGAGAGGTATCGAGTGACGTCAGGACTGGACAAGAAAGGGGACGCTTTCCAGGTCAACACGCTGATGTACTTCATGGGAGAGGATGCGGAGGACATTTTGGATGCTTCTCCATTGACATCGGATCAAAAACAGAACTATGCTGCGGTGATAAAAACTTTCAGTGATTATTTTGTTGGGAGACACAATGTCATATTCGAGCGCGCGCAGTTTAATGTACGGAAACAGGAGCCTGGTGAGTCGGCAGATAGCTTTATAACAGCAATACATAAACTGGCTGAACACTGTAACTTTGGAGTGCTTCGGGAGGAGTTAATACGTGACCGCATAGTAGTAGGGATAAGGAATATCGCTCTGTCAGAAAAGTTACAAATTGATGCTGATTTAACTTTACAAAAAGCTATAAGCCAGGTTAAACAGTCAGAGGTGGTTAAACAGCAACAGGCTGTGATGCGGGGTGAGTCTCCACAGGCAGAGGAGAGGAGAGAGGTTGATGCTATCTCACGTCCATTTAGAAGACAGGAAATGCAGGGACACAAACAACACGGCCAGGCGAGATCAAGACAAACAGAGACTGTAAGTAGTTCAGAGAGATGTCAGAAATGTGGAAGGGGCCCCCATAACTGGAAGGAGTGCCCAGCTAACAATGCGGAATGCAGGAAGTGCCGCAAACGAGGACATTTTGCCGCTGTGTGTCGTTCCATGCAGCCTGTGCATGAAGTACAGGACGAACTGCAACAGGATTCCCTCTTTATGGGTGAGCTAAGAGGGCAAAACTCAGGCTGGCACACGGACATTGAACTTAATGGAGAGGTAATCTCCTTCAAAATTGACACAGGTGCAGCGGTCACCGCGATCCCCACCAATCTGTATAAATACAGCAGAGATGGCCCCTTGATGCAAACAACCAAGAGACTATATGGCCCCAATAACATTGTACTACAAGTTGCGGGGCAGGTAAAATGTCAGCTTAAGAGTAAAAATGGAACAGTCACCCAGCCCGTGTTCGTGGTGGACTTATTGGTCAGACCCCTACTAGGCCTTCCAGCTGTAGAGGCCCTGCGGCTGGTGGAGCGAGTAGATGAAGTAGAGGATCCAGGGGAAACACTTAAAAACAGGTTTCCCACAGTGTTTGCTGGTCTAGGTAGGCTCGATGGGGACTACAGCATTCGATTGAAGGAGTATGCGAGGCCCTATGCACTCACGACACCACGCAGGGTGCCGATTCCTCTGACAGAGAAAGTAAAGGAGGAGTTAGAGAGGATGGAAAAGATGGGGGTCATTTCGAAGGTAGAAAGGCCAACAGCATGGTGTGCAGGCATGGTGCCCGTAGTTAAACCTAATGGGAAAATCAGAATCTGTGTGGATCTGACCAGACTTAATGAGGCAGTATGTAGGGAGAGGCACATATTGCCATTAGTAGAGCAGTCACTGGCACAGTTAGACGGAGCAAAGGTATTCACCAAGCTGGATGCCCGGTCTGGTTTTTGGCAGATTCCCTTGGCAGAAGAAAGCAGAGAACTTACAACATTTGTAACCCCCTGTGGCCGCTTTTGTTTCAATGTCCTACCATTTGGAATTAGCTCAGGGCCAGAACACTTTCAACGCCGCATGTCGCAGCTCTTAGAAGGACTGACAGGGGTTGTTTGTCATGCTGACGACATATTTGTGTGTGGGGTGGACCGGGAACAGCATGATGAGAGGCTGACAGCGGTGCTCTCCAGACTTCAGGATGCTGGGCTCACCCTAAATGAAAAATGTGCATTCGCACAGCCAGAGTTAGTGTTTGTGGGACACAAAATCAGTGGCGAGGGCATAGCACCGGACCCTGAAAAAGTCAGAGCAATCACAGATATGTCTACTCCGCAAAATGTAGCAGATGTGAGAAGGTTTCTAGGCATGGCAACATACGTGGGTAAATTTTTGCCTTTTTTCACAGACATAACCAAACCGTTACGAGACTTGTTAGCAAAAGAGAGTGAGTGGGTATGGGGAGAAGTGCCACAGGCCGCATTTGAAAAAGTGAAAAGGGAGCTGGCCTCAGACAGGGTGCTGGCACAGTACAGGCCAGGTGCCAAAACAAGAGTGTCCGCAGACGCTTCTTCTTTTGGGCTCGGGGCAGTTCTCACTCAGATGCAAGAGAACAAAGAGTGGCGACCAATAGCATACATATCACGCAGTCTCTCTGATGCTGAAGAGAGATATGCACAGGTAGAAAAGGAGGCGCTTGCAGTTACATGGGCATGCGAAAGGCTCAGCTCATACCTAATAGGCCTGCAGTTCACCCTAGAAACAGACCACAAGCCACTGTTAGCTCTGTTGGGAACAAAGGCACTGGATGACCTACCTCCGAGAATCCAGCGCTTTCGCCTCAGGCTCCTCAGGTACTCATATCAAATAGTACATGTCCCAGGGAAAGCATTGATAACGGCAGATGCGTTATCACGCGCACCCATCGTGCGCACACTCACAGAAGATGAAAGGGAGCTAGAAGGTGAGGTGAAGGTGTTTGTGGAATCAGTGCAACAGTGCCTACCTGCATCTAAGGCAAAACTACAACAGATTAGAGATGCACAAGAGCAGGACTCCATATGCAGACGGCTTAGAGAGCTATGCAAAAGGGGGTGGCCCAGACAGGAAGAGCTGCCAGAGCAGCTAAAGCCCTACTGGACGTACCAGGGCGAACTATACTGTGCAGGAGGACTTTTAATGAAAGGTCAGAAGATTGTGATTCCTGAGACTATGCAGGCAGAAATGCTGGCCCGTCTGCATGAAGGTCATATGGGTATATCTAAATGCAAAGCAAGAGTAGAGCAGTCAGTGTGGTGGGTGGGCATAACGAGTCAAATCACTAAAATGGTGGCACAGTGTGTAACATGTATTAAAAGCCAATCACAGCATCCTGAGCCCATGATCCCATCAGCACTGCCCCAGCGCCCCTGGCAAAAGGTGGGGGTGGATATGTTTTACCTGAAAGGCAGCTCATACCTGTTAGCAGTGGACTATTATTCGAGATACATTGACATTGAGAAAACCCCAATTACCACATCTAAGGGGATTATCAATACACTTAAAGCCATGTTCTGCAGGCACGGAGTCCCAGAGGAGCTACGAAGTGACAATGGTCCACAGTTCTCATCAGCAGAGTTCACAGCCTTCGCCAGAGATTATGACTTTTCGCACGTGACTAGTAGCCCTTACTTCAGCCAGAGTAACGGAGAGGCGGAGAGGGCTGTCAAGACGGTAAAATTGTTGTTACTTAAGAATGAGGAGGACCCATACAGGGCAATGTTAGCATATAGAGTCACACCATTGCACCAAGGACTGTCACCAAGCGAGCTCCTGATGGGAAGGCGTCTCCGCTCGCCGCTGCCACAAGCGCCATCCAACCTCAAACCACAACGGCCTAGAACAAAGGCCTTCAAGAAAAAGGACTATCAGCTGAAATGCACACAGGCTCAGAACTTCGACAGCAGACACCGGGCCACACAAAAGCCCGAGCTGAGGCCCGGACAGTCAGTATGGATATCTCCCTCAAAACAAACAGCTACAGTGATCAGGAAGGCCGACACGCCACGCTCCTATGTGGTCGACACTGGAGCAGAGGAGGTGAGGAGAAACAGGGCTCACCTTCAGGCTCTCCCTGAGCCACAGCTCCAGCCACAGTTGGCCCCACAAGAGCCACCAACCCCACAAAAGGAACACAGAACAGAGAGGGAAGCAACACCAGGTACACCAATCGGAGAGCAGGTAACCCAGACACCGAAAGCAAGAGATGCTCCAAGACGGCAGGTAAAGCCACCGGGGTGGCTTAAAGACTATGTCTCGTGAAAGGACAGGACATAACGAAACACATCTTGTGTAATGAAAAAAAAAAGGCAGTTACTGTTTGACTGTAAGTTGGCAACACTGTTGTTGTTTTGTGTTGTTGTTGTTGTTGTTTTTTTTCTTTCTCAGGGAGAAAAGAGGATGGTAAGGAATTTGTTATGCAATTCTCATACATAATGCCTTTATAGGGTGTTAGGCTGATTAATTATAAATGGTGATGCTTATTTATAAATACATTGCAATGATTGTTCATTCCTTGTTGTACATTGGAGAAGGGGAGATGTAGTGGATGTCCCTTATGGGCATCCGTAGTTGTGTATGTATGTTCGGGGCATGCGCAGTTATTTCAGTAAAGTCTACACCACTGAAGTGGACAGCCGTGTGTGTCACTGATTTCTACAATTCCCAGAGCCCAAAAAAAGTCTGCGGGCTATAGAGCGTTTTCTATTCGGGCTCCAATACTATGGAATGCCCTCCCGGTAAAAGTTACAGATGCTACCTCAGTAGAAGCATTTAAGTCTCATCTTAAAACTCATTTGTATACTCTAGCCTTTAAATAGACTCCCTTTTTAGACCAGTTGATCTGCCGTTTCTTTTCTTTTCTTTTCTACTCTGCTCCCAACCCGGGGTGACCGCTAGCCTGTCCATCAGATGGGGACATCTCTACGCTGCTGACCCGTCTCCACTCGGGATGGTTCCTGCTGGCCCCACTATGGACTGGACTTTCGCTGATGTGTTGGACTTTCACAATATTATGTCAGACCCACTCGACATCCATTGCTTTCGGTCTCCCCTAGAGTGGGGGGGGGGGTTACCCACATATGCGGTCCTCTCCAAGGTTTCTCATAGTCATTCACATTGACGTCCCACTGGGGTGAGTTTTCCTTGCCCGTATGTGGGCTCTGTACCGAGGATGTCGTTGTGGCTTGTACAGCCCTTTGAGACACTTGTGATTTAGGGCTATATAAATAAACATTGATTGATTGATTGATTGACATACAGGGAAAACACAACTCAGTAAATTGGTATTTCTATGATATTAATATGTGTCAAGTGTCTTCAGGCTGTGTAGCTTACCACACAAGAAAAAAGGAAGAACTTCAACTTGACTATATTCCACTCAATATTTGATATGTTGACAAAAGGGGTAATGATGGTGGGGTATGGACTATAGATGATATCAACTGAGGATATGAGTTGGTTTATAGCAGTGGTCACCAACCTTTTCTAGCCCAAGATCCCTGGTCTCAAAAAACAAACAAAAGCAAGAGCTACCCCTGTGTCAACTACGTTTATATTTATAGATAGATAGATCGATAGATAGATATGTATATATATATATATATATATATATATATATATATATATATATATATATATATATATATATATATATATATATATATATATATATATATATATATATATATATATATATATATATATATGTATATACACACTACCGTTCAAAAGTTTGGGGTCACCCAAACAATTTAGTGGAATAGCCTTCATTTCTAAGAACAAGAATAGACTGTCGCGTTTCATATGAAAGTTCTCTTTTTCTGGCTATTTTGAGCGTTTAATTGACCCCACAAATGTGATGCTCCAGAAACTCAATCTGCTCAAAGAAAGGTCAGTTTTGTAGCTTCTGTAACGAGCTAAAGTGTTTTCAGATGTGTGAACATGATTGCACAAGGGTTTTCTAATCATCAATTAGCCTTCTGAGCCAATGAGCAATTACATTGTACCATTAGAACACTGGAGTGATAGTTGCTGGAAATGGGCCTCTATACACCTATGTAGATATTGCACCAAAAAGCAGACATTTGCAGCTAGAATAGTCATTTACCACATTAGCAATGTATAGAGTGTATTTCTTTCAAGTTAAGACTAGTTTAAAGTTATCTTCATTGAAACATAAGGACATTTTAATGTGACCCCAAACTTTTGAACGGTAGTGTATATATATATATATATATATATATATATATATATATATATATATATATATATATATATATATATATATATATATAGATAGATATAATTGTGTTGTTGTTTTAAAAGACAAAGCTTTGTGTTGTTATTGTTGGCTGATGTCAACATTTTGTTTTGTTGCCTAATTTTTGCGCTTGTTTTTAAATTTATTTATGTAATGTGCTTAGGGCCAATGACAAACGAGTAACGAACCACAGATGGACACCCCAGCTGTAGAAGCCAACTGTTTAGGGCCACCATAGTCTTTGTACTGTACTATATTTGTTCATCCTATGGTCACATATGGGATGGGAGTCACATGGTTATGTCTTACATCAGCGCTGGAAGTAGTAAAATCACTTGGCCGGTTTTTCCTGTGTGATAAAGAGGGATAAACGAAAAGTCCTTCAGCTGCCACCTTATTTTATCATATATTACTGTCAATGTTTAAGTTTGTATGTATAAATCAACATAAAATCCATACTTTGGAGCAATGTCAATGGACTCTAGTATTTGGCTTGTTAGCTTCCCGTCGCAGATGATGGTTGTGGTTGAGAGAAGAGTTGTTTGATGCTGGATGCTACAAAATGTCCGATTTGTTGCAACAGTCAACCTTAATGCATTGTTGCAGCTTGATGACTTTTGTGCACGTCATGCAATGCGCGTTTGCGAGACGAGCGGGTGAAGTGTACCACCGTTCTCGGGGGGTGTGGCCGCTGTGTCGAGAGCCGCGGGATGAGAGGCGAAAGAGAGAGAGGCGAGGCGTGCTGGCGTTTGCAGGGGTTAAAATGCATACCTGTTGGCGGGTTTGTTGGTCATTCTCTGGGTGGCGGTGTCACTGATGTCATATTAATACATATTTATTTTTGTAATGACTTCGCGATCGACCGGTAGGGTCCCAAAGATCGACTGGTGACCCCCGGTCCTTTAAAGTATTTGAGTCCTTTTCCGACACAGTGTTTTAGTTGAGTAAGTCAGTTTAGCGTTTGTCTGTTGCTCTCTTTCCTTTGCTGCACACCAGTCAAATGAAAGGTGCAGCGTTTTCAGCATATCTCTGAGACGCGCCGCTGATTACAGCTGATTGTTGACGCCTGCTTGCGTGTGCTGGAGTATGCGCTGGTGCACTGCAGTGCATGCACATGCGCAGCGCATGCGTGAGGATGCCGGCAGCTAGGGCTTGGCGATATATCAAATATACTCGATATATCGCGGGTTTGTCTCTGTGCGATATAGAAAATGACTATATCGTGATATTCGAGTATACGTTCTCACGCAGTTGCTTTTAGCTGCGGGCATTACACTACAGGCTCTTCCCACTCTTTCTTGTCTCTCCTTCTCACAGAGACAAAAAACAAGCGCACCTTCTTACATACGTCACATACTGTCACGTGTGCAACATCATACGCTCTCACGGAGCAGAGAGGAAGCAGCATGGGTAACGTTAGCTGTGATGCTAGCGGTACGGTGCGAGTGGTAATACGAGAGGAAGAAGGTGCGAATCTGGTAACAAATGAAGGAAGAATTAGTTCCCAAGAAAAACAGCCATCGTCTGGCGGTTGTTTGGCTTCAAGCGGCAAGATGTCGAACAGACAACCGTAATATGTCAAGTGTGCGGCAAAAGCGTTGCTACAAAAAGTAGCAGCACTGCTAATGTGCAGCGTCATTTGAAAAGTCACCCGCTAGAGAATGAGGCGTGCTTGAAACTCTGCATGTCAACATCTCCGGCCGGTGCCACACCCACAAAATGCCCGAGCCACCATTTCCAGATCAACACCGTATGAAAAAAATTGTCAACAACAGAAGGACATAACGTCCGCAGGAACCTACTACATAGCGATGGACATACACTATTTGATTTCCTATTATGCAGCTCATTTTTATTTGACAGTTATTGAAATATCTTGTGTGTCATCATGCACAAAAGTGCACTTTATTGGTTTTAAACTATTTTAGTGACGTTCTGTACAAAGAGTGCACTTTAATTTAGTGTTGTTTTGATATGTCATCTTAGTGACATCATGCACAAAAGTGCACTAACAGCTTGTTTTAAAATGTCTCTGAAAATCTTGCACTTTCTGTTTTGCAATGACATGCATTTTTATGCCACTCATTAATAACTGTTTAATAAATACAGTTTTGGTAAATTCACTTAGTTGTGGTTTCCCTCTCTGCATGAAAGTTTAAAATGAGCATATATTAATGCAGTATGAACAAGAATGTTTTAATGTAGACACATAGAATCTTCATACTGCTGTGATTATATGCATCAAGTGTTAATTCAAGGCTAAGGCAAAATATCGAGATATATATCGTGTATCGTGACATGACCTAAAAATATCGAGATATTAAAAAAAGGCCATATCGCCCAGCCCTACCGGCAGCCATGCCCCACAAGCAAGTCGCCGCAACACCTCCGTCTTGTTCCTTCTTTGGAAGTGTTGGACAGTAACAGGAAAGATCACACATCCTTTTTCCGAGTGCCGGGTTGTTGTGATGATGGTTGGGCTTGCTTCAGTCCTCGGCTGAAACAAGGACGTCATGATGCAATATGGTGCTGGGGCACTTTTCAGCGTATGCTGAGTTTTTGGTAACTGCTTTGGGGCTCTGGATTGGAACGCACTGGCTTGGGGACACTCGAACCATCACATCTCTTTGGTGCTGCTTTCTCTCAATCTTTTGAAGAGGTAACCGGTGTAATCGAATGCTCTGATATCACCGCTTTGTGTTGCTCGGCCTAGCAACAAGGTATTTGGTGAGATATACTCTATTCTGCATTCTTGACTCTGAACTCTGGTATCGATGGGTATCTCGTTAGGAAGGTTGGCTGCAAGCTAGAGTGCTGTCTGAAACTCACTATAGCAGGGATCTACTCCTTTACCAAGACTCTGCAACACCCTCTTTGTGATCCCTACTGCAGCTTCAGCAGCCCTATTTCGGTGGGGTGAGTCAGCAGGTAGGATCTTTCAAGACATTCCCTGTTTGGAAGTATGCTCCTCCAGCACCTCTTCTTCTTGTCTTGCCAAGAAAGCATAGAGGTATTTAAGGACAGGTTTTGCGCCAACAAAGTTTGTACCAGGATTAGACCGGATTTTCCGTGGATGTCCTCTGACTGCTGTAAAAGCTTTGATAGACAAACGTGAAGCACTCACTTGACAGTGTATTTGCTAATTCAACATTGATGGCTGGGCTTGCCATGCAGCTGAGCACAACACCCCAGACTTTGATGGTCACTCTTTGCTTAATGTCGTCTTTAACATGGTGTGGTCCAAAGAGGTCTATGGCTGTGAACTTGAATGGTGCAGCTGCTGTTGTCCTCTCTTCAGGTAAGTTTCCCATAATTTGCTGGCAGGTTCTCGCTTTCACTTTTTTTGCAGATGATGCACTTGTTGACAAAATTTTTGGCGATAATTCTCCTTTTGATGACCCATGCTTTTCTCGTTATCCTCAGCAAGGTTATGGTCATGTCCTTTTCTTTGTGCTTCAACGGTCTTAAGAGTGGAGACCCAGGCCTAAAAAGGGTAGGCAAAGAAAAGCTTGGTGGTCCTCATTGAATGCTTGGATTCTGCCCCCACACAGTAACAGTCCACTCGTTTGGTTTTTGTAGGCAACTAGTTGATCTGTTGCGCTGTTTGGAAAACTCATGCCCTGCTGTGCTACCAGGCAAAGGTATCTAAATGCATCCTGTCTTTTGCTGACCTTGATGACACCAGATTAAGGAGACTGCAACCCACTTTGTTTCTTCTGTGACTTTGCTACGCAGAAACTTCTTGGCAGCATTCCAGGTCAAGAATACTGTCTTGTCAGGCATTGAAAAGTTGCTAAAGCGCTTCATCCACCAGCTTGTGGACTGCTTCTCCAACAGAAGGTCTCCTGGACTTTTCTTGGATTGCACTTTTGTTGAACACTTGCTTTTTTAGATTTGGTATGGTCAATACTGCCACCAATGCCTTCCTTTGAAGTTTTGTTATCTGTTCTCTGGCTTGATCAGCGAGCGCTCTTGAAGTTTTCTGAGGCCATTCACCCTCAGGAATGTGTAAGAACTCCGGGCCTGACTCGGGGTCTTCAGTTAGATCTTTAGGGCTAGCACGTCTCGTGATGATATGTGCCATGTTTGCAAGGCCGGGGTTCCACCACCAATATTGGACATTGGTGCTGCTCTGGATTTCACCAACGAGATTTGCAAATAAAGTTTGATAGCCGTAACTCTCACCTTGTATTACGCCCAGCACGGGCTGACTGTCAACAAAATGGTATTACTTTTCAACTTGGATTCGGCAGTATCTCTGGAAGTAACGCGGCGCATGTTTTCACGTGCAAGATACCCCGCGGGATTTTGAAAACCGGCAGACACGCCCCCACAAGCAAGATGCTACAAATTATGTTTAAAAAAGTTTCATAAATATAGAAATGTTACTCTTTCACTCCACCAACTTTCTTCTTGGCATCCCGCTCATGTATTTGTTTATCACTCTGACCTGGCACCACTGTTAGGGTTTATGGATTATAATTTATGGTTTGAGTTTATTTCAGACATGCATACAATTACAACATGATACATCACACTTTCCAGTTTCTCTTTTCAACATATTTGAAAAGGACTAGGAAGAAGCAGACCTTATTTAATCCTAACCCTTTTTTGCTAACACTTTTGTTCACTTCCTCTTTTCAGTAAATTCACAATATACTCAATAAATAATAACATAACAAAAAATTGAATAAATAATAATTAGTGAAGTAAGTTGTATTTTGTATGGTGAGATAAATAACTTTATCAATAAGTTCAGAATGTTTATCATGGTTCTTCTTCTCTGTACGTTGTAAACACTTTGAATTTGAACAGTTTCTTAAATTGGATCCTATTAGTACAATGTTTGATTTCTTTACTTAATCCATTCCATAATGTTATTCCACATACTGATATACTGAAGGTCTTAAGTGTTGTACGTGCATACCAATGTTACATTTTTCTCTGAGGTTATATTTATCCTCTTCTATTGAGAAGAATTGTTGTACTTTCTTGGGTAGCAGGATATAGTTTGCTTTGTGTATAATTTTCTGTTTGCAAATTCACTATATCGTGAAATTTCAATATTTTCAATTAAATAAATAAAGTGTTTGAGTGTTCTCCATATCCAATATTATGTATTATTCTAACTGATCTTTTTTTTTAACACGGTTAGTGAATGAAGTGTACTTTTGTAGTTACTTCCCCATATTTCTGCACAGTAACTCCGATATGGTAACACTAGCAGGCAGTAAAGAAAATGAAGTGATTTTTGGTCCAACACATATGTACTCATAGATATGATTATTGTACGCAGATACGGCCTTTTAGGCTTGTCAGGCACGCCAATACTGCTGCCATTTTGAGCAGTGGTTTTGCTCAAACTGATGTGCATCTGACTGGCCCCAACATTTTAATCATTGATAGACATCTGTATCACTTGAGTAATGCAGTAGATAGACACGACTTACCCCTGCTCAAGATGGTGGCCTAGTTGATGCATTGTTCAAATGAGCAGGAGCGTCAGAGGTGTCATCTACGTATTCATATTGATGGGGCTTACTTTCTAGCAGTATGCTAACTTCCAATTTCATCATACTTGTGTTGTCCCTGTATTGTTTTGTTTTAGCGGTTTGTGTGTGTTTTGGATGTTACTGCATGTAACATTTATGGTGCTGTCTTATACCCCTTTTTGTATTTAGATGTGGCAGTGTAGTTACCTTCAATTGCAATACTTGGACAGAAAGGAAAATTGGGCCAGATCAGACAGATACCGTACTAGATTCACCGGAGCCTAGGGTGTGCAGCAACAAGTGTGACAGTACTATGGAGAAGGAGACGGCACTGAGACAGGGGCGTCGATAGTTAGAGGCATGTTTATTAAACACAAGGAAGTGGAGTGTGTAACTAAACCAAAGAAGTATGGTGTGACTATGTGTTGCGTCTAACTGACTATTACCGGGAGTTGTTGAAGGTGCGTGTTGAGTGAGAGGCGGAAGTCCAGGAAGGGCAAGACGAGCTTGGAGGTCCGTGGGCAGGCGTGAGGTCAAGGGCAGGAGCGAGGCGTCAGAGTCCGTGTTCAGGCGAGAGGTCGAGATCAAGGAAGGCAGCAAGAAGACCAGTGGGAATCCAGGGAGACAAGACACACAGCTTGAATCCGGGGAGCGAAGAGGGAGTGCGGGAACACGACACAGGACAACACACAATGAGCACAGGGGTGGGGAAAAAATACAAATAAATAAAAAATAGAGTCTGACTGTGTTTGTTTGCAACCAGTCACAAATACCAGTAATTCACCCAGACTTGGCTCGCCATCCATGTCTGGAAATACTTGTTGGTCTCTTGAATCCAATCTAAGAAGAAAAACCTGACCATGCGGTAGGCCACACATGTAGCACAGGCGTTCCCAGCTCGAGTGGGTTTACAGCCTTCGGACTTTCAGTATCAATCTTTTGTGTATTTTCCACTATAACAATTGCTACTACCACGCTAGCTTTTCCAGTACGCGTCTTTGACAGTCTGAATGCAATCGGCAAAGGCCACGCCAAGACATGGGAGGAGACACTTGATCTTACTGGCCAACACTGATCCCAAGACTATGACACGATTGGCTGCTCAGTGCGTCAACAAAAATAACTCCCAAATGAAACATTATGTTTTAAAATTAGTCTTAACATTCTTTAAAAGCATATTATTTATATAATATTTTTCCAATATTTATTCCCATCTGGAAAAGAGGGTTTTTAATAATACATTTTAACACTGGGTTACACATGCATTTGCCCCTGTTGGCCACCATACGTAACTCTTAAAATGTAATGCAAGGTCCAATTATTATTACTACAAAAATGATAATAGAAAAAAATGTTGTTGCTGGAAGTGGGTAGAGTAGCCAAAAATTGTACTTAAGTAAGAGTACCGTTACTTTAGAGCAGTGCTTCTCAACTATTTTCTGTTAAGCCCCCCCTATGAAAAAGAAAATATTTCGCAACTCGCCCCACTCTCCACCGGACATTAAATAATAATTTTTATTAATTTGTCTATAACATGTTTTATATTTACGCCTCTGCATAACCATGTAAGCTTATTAACATTAAAGGAAACACACCAGTCTTTCCTCGTCTCCCAACGTGGTTACAGTGAAGCCAAGCGCTACATAGGCTTCATCATATTCTGGTACAGCAAAAAAATCATGTTCCCAGAGGTCGCACGCGACCCCCCTGGTCTCGCACCACGCCCCCCCAGGGTGCCCGCCCCACTATTTGAGAAGCACTGCTTTAGTGTACACTAAGCCGGATAAGGTTATCCAGAGTAAATCCAACCTAACCTTATCCGTGTCCATATACACAATGGTCGTTTAAGACCCCCTCCATCCGCCGTCCGCCGGCGCAACGCGACCTAGTACGCATGCGCGGAAAATGCGCACGTCCTAGTCACATCCAGTGTTGCTTTGTGTGCAAGTTCTTAAATTTAACTTATCTGAACAATATCCAGTGTTGTGGTCTTTCAATTAACTTGAATCCAGTGTGCTGTAGGCCCTATTGTAGTGAATCACACATGAGCCATCATAAATTAATCAAATCTTTATTGGACACGTAAACAATGTGATAAAGAAAAAAATTGACATCAATCAATCTAGGGATCTAGATATCTGGTCAGGACACTCTTCACTCTTTTGCCTTCACCTTCATTGGCCATTAGTTTTTGGTGACTTTATATACTCTGGACCTAGACGTCGAGTCCGCGACATACATGGCGGACAATAACTGATACAGTCTGCTTTGCCAGTCGGCCTGGTAATACAAAGCACACCAGGGGCGTCACTAGCTTTTAAGGACAGGGGGGGTTTACCCCCCAGGAGATGCACAGGATGTGAGCGAACGTAGCGCACAAGCACAAAACTTCACAAACAGCTAACAAAGACTTAGAAATTAATCATTGTTATTATTATTATTATTTCAGTCGGTTTATTTTCAATCTGTGTTCAGTACAACAACAAACATGGGTTTGCACATTGACATTTTGTTTACAGCATCAACAAGAAACTATTACTTGCATGATCCTTAAAGATACACTGAAACACAATGAAAGTCATGGCATTAGCCTCTATGTTATTAATTCACAACATAGAGGCTAATGCCACCACTTTAGCTCACAATACAATAATTGTTTGTTCCCAAATATTTTGAAGTTGCACGAATTACATTTTGGGCACATATGTGACTAAAATGGTTGTAAATTCAAGCCTTGGAAATATTACTTAATTACTTGAATTAAAGTAATATCTGGATCGGGATAATTTGGCTTGTATATCATATATTTATATATATACACTACCGTTCAAAAGTTTGGGGTCACCCAAACAATTTTGTGGAATATCCTTCATTTCTAAAAACAAGAATAGACTGTCGCGTTTCAGATGAAAGTTCTCTTTTTCTGGCCATTTTGAGCGTTTAATTGACCCCACAAATGTGATGCTCCAGAAACTCAATCTGCTCAAAGGAAGGTCAGTTTTGTAGCTTCTGTAACGAGCTTAACTGTTTTCAGATGTGTGAACATGATTGCACAAGGGTTTTCTAATCATCAATTAGCCTTCTGAGCCAATGAGCAAACACATTGTACCATTAGAACACTGGAGTGATAGTTTCTGGAAATGGGTCTCTATACACCTATGTAGATATTGCACCAAAAACCAGACATTTGCAGCTAGGATAGTCATTTACCACATTAGCAATGTATAGAGTGTACTTCTTTAAAGTTAAGACTAGTTTAAAGTTATCTTCATTGAAAAATAAGGACATTTTAATGTGACCCCAAACTTTTGAACGGTAGTGTATATATATATATATATATATATATATATATATATATATATATATATATATATATATATATATATATATATATATATATATATATATATATTATGGCAAGCCGTTAAGGAAATTAAATATATATGGAAGTCTGAATAGAAATGATAAACTTTTATATATACTGTAAATAAGAAAGACTTAGAGTCCGTCTGCTGATCTGAAAAAGAGCCAAAGCTGTCAAAGAGCTGAGGGACCATCTTCAAAGTGCAATGCTGAAACAAATAATGCAAACAATAAAATGGAATTTGCAGGGCTTGAGATTAACGTAGTCCCGTCGTCCCGAGGACGGTAAAAAAAATGCACGGGACGAAATTAAATGCTCCCCGGGACGATGGCTTTTAACCATTTTTTTTCTTTTTCTTTTTATGTATTTATTCATTTTACATTTTAAATTAAATGTCTTGGTTTTTCCACCCTCTGAAAATCTTATGAAATGTTTAACAAGCCATCCTATAATAATACAACAGCTATTAATGTAACAATACAATAAAACAAATATATTTAATGATGTTGTTTTCATTATTTTAACAATAGGCTAATGTACATTACTTTATATAGATTCTACAAGAAACACAAAACTTAAAAACTAAATTATTTACAATTGCAGACACAAGGTTCTTGTTCTGCAGTGCTGTGTGCTAATGTGCTTCGTACACCTTCAGGACTGCAAGCAAGGTTGCAGAGAAAATGCGGACTGGATTTTGAGTGATGTGGGCATTTTCTATATGAAGAAGTGGAATGGATTGGATACCGACGCACTAAAGGGGCTCTCTACCTTACGCTATGAAGTGAGGGGAAACTGAGTGAATAATGACAGGTTATATGATTATTTATTTAAACTCATATTCGGGCCACTTTATAATGAATATGTCGGCATGTATTTGTAAAAAAAAGAAGAAAAAAAAAAAGAGATATATATATTTTTTTTAACACCAAATTATTTAGGGGTCTAAATAACATTTTAGGGGGGCTTGAGCAAAAATAGGCCTAACAACGCCAATGAAGCACACGTTACCTTTTTTATCACATCCACAGGAGAACACATTTTTGTTGACTCTCCTTCGACAAATAGACAAAGTTTTTTGTTAAGTAGAATCACAGCTGACCTGGACATTCGAAAGTTCTCTTGCCGTCTGAGAAGTGTTGTATCCGAAATATCTTATCATTATATTTCCTTAACCTTGTAATCAAGAAATATAGTATCTGCATGTGTAAGCTGATCTTCTTTTGGCATTTTACATGATTATATTTTTGCAGGTGACAAATGTATTGTTGGAGGTCTAAACTCTGTGACTTCTTGTTTTTGTTGTATGTCCATCAGCCATTTGACAGCAGTATTGACAATGAATCCCATTTTTTGTGTTCTGTGTCATTAATAAGACAGATGTGCGCAGATGCCAGGCATTAAGCTGTCAACATAGAGACACTCTTTTTCCTCCACATTTATTGCATCACATGGTCCAACCTGTAGTGTTGTGTTATGTTGTTGACATTCAGCACACAAATATAATATTGTATCTACCACCTTTTCTGGCTATATTGAAGCGCAATCTAGACTAGACAACACAACAAAGGTGCCTCTATGAGTTTGTTATTCCAGATGCAAGAAAATACATATTACATTACTTGTTTTCATACGGTAGGTATTTTATAATAATAATTATAACAATATATCTCCTGTATAAAAAAATAAACACATTACAAAAAAACACCAGCAGACACCAAAACGAATCAACAAATTCATTTAAATTAGCCCCTTAAATCCTCCAGCAGCCATAAAATTATTATATTTAATTACTGAATAGATGATACATCTAATATTTTTATTTCTGACAGTCCAAATATGTTGACATGCACACAGACATTCTCTCTCCATCATCTTTCTTTGCAGCACAATTTCTTCCTTTCTCACAGTCATTTGTGCGTAACTGTGACAGTTTGCACAAACATTTCAGGTGTGCCAAATATAGTCACAAAAGTGGCTGCAGAACAATTTAAGTCTTAATAAATCACATTGCAATTGCAAAATTATTATATTTGCATCTTCTCGGCCCAGTAATGTGGCTTTTCTAATAGCATATATTCTGCATTCACAATGACAGACATGTTAAATAGATTGCCCTCCCTATTTTGCTCAAACCTCTGTAGAAGCTTAGTCGTTTGGCTTTGTGTGTGCTATCAAGTTTGTGCCTGTTTTATTACACGAATACTTTAAGTAGATCAGGCACATTGTGTCTCACAAAAGGGTGAATACGTTTTATGTTTCTTACACACATCTTTCGAAGGGACTATACTAGAAAATAAACATACTTCATTCTTTATACAGCTTGTGTAACAGTATTTACTATACACTGACCATTACTTCACAAATAGTGTAAAAGTCTTTGTCTTATGATCCTTCAGTATGGTCTGTTTAAAATAATGGCATAACCAATGTAAATACAACCCATGGAAAAAATCATCCTCCAGAATTGGAGGATGTTCATTTAGTTGTTTAATTTTGTAGAAATAAATGCAGATAACAGACATGACACAAAACTGTAGTCATTTCAAATGAGAACTGCAGGAAACACTAAAATAAATCAAGATAACACATTGTGGTAGTCAGTAGCAGTTGAATTTTTAGATCAAGCAGAGTAACAAAATATGGAAACTCTCAATTCTGAGAAAAAAAATAGAATCTCCCTGTAAAAGTACATTTCCAATGCTAACACCTACAACAAATTGCACTAATGTTCTTTAGTCTTCAGCTAAAAAGAAGTATCACACCTTGGAGAGCTGTTGCACCAAGTGGATTGACATGAATCATGGCCCTAACACGAGAGATGTCAGTTTAAATAAAGGACAGAATGATGAAACTTCTTCAAGAAGGTGAATCATAACGCAATGTTGCAAAAGATGTTGATTGTTCAAAGTCAGCTGTGTCTAAAATCTAGGCCAAACAACATGGGAAGGTTTTAGAGGGCATGCATACTGGTAGACCAAAGACCACGTCAAAGCGTGAAGACAAGAAACTAAAAGCAATGTGTCTTAAAAACGGAAAAGGCACAGCAAAAAAAATGAAGAACAAATGGAGAATAGAGTCATCGTCTCTGACCAAACTGTAAAACTGCCTAAAGAAAATACAATTTAAATACAAAAGAGCTAAACAAAAAATCGTCATTAACATCTAAATAAAAACAAAAAGTTTACATTGGGCTAAGGTAAAGCAATCATGGACTATGTATGACGGGACGAAAGTCATATTCAGCGTTGAATCGTGAATTTGCATTAGGCAAGGTGATGATGCTGGAACTTTTGTTTGGTTTCGTTCCAACGAGATTTATGAAAAGAGGACTGCCTGAAGAAAACATGCACATTTCCACAGTCGATAGCCACTTGTACATAGACAACATTTATTTAATCTGATCATCATTCGGATTAGAGTGTTACTGTGTACATGGACCCTGAAAAAAATTATCTGATTATGACATGTATTTGAATGCATCACACTTTAAATCTGAATACTTTACTTTGACATGCGCAGAACCTAACATAAACAAAAATAAGTGTTATTATTTGTGCTATGGTGCCATCTTTTGGACAAGTTTTTTCACTGCAGGTGTAGAATAAGCAGTAATTTACACTAAACAAACATGGCTTTGTGCATTTCTGCCTGTTCAACGTTATCACTAGGGGTGTGGGAAAAAATCGATTCGAATTCGAATCGCGATTCTCACGTTGTGCGATTCAGAATCGATTCTCATTTTTAAAAAATCTATTTTTTTAAATTTATTTCTTTTTATTTTTATTTCTTTTTTTTTTATTAATCAATCCAACAAAATAATACAATACACAGCAATACCATAACAATACAATCCAATTCCAAAACCAAACCCGACCCAGCAACACTCAGAACAGCAATAAACAGAGACATTGAGAGGAGACACAAACACGACACAGAACAAACCAAAAGTAGTGTAACAAAAATGAATATTATCAACAACAGTATCAATATTAGTTACAATTTCAACATAGCAGTGATTAAAAATCCCTAATTGACATTATTATTAGACATTTATAAAAAAAAAAAAAAGAACAATATTTTCACAGTGGCTTACACTTGCATCGCATCTCATAAGCTTGACAACACACTGTGTCCAATATTTTCACAAAGATAAAATAAGTCATATTTTTGGTTCATTTAATAGTTAAAACAAATTTCCATTATTGCAATCAGTTGATAAAACATTGTCCTTTACAATTATAAAAGCATTTTACACAAATCTACTACTCTGCTTGCATGTCAGCAGACTGGGGTAGATCCTGCTGAAATCCTATGTATTGAATGAATAGAGAATCGTTTTGAATCGGGAAAATATCATTTTTGAATCGAGAATCGCGTTGAATCGGAAAAAATCGATTTTGAATCGAATTGTGACCCCAAGAATCGATATTGAATAGAATCGTGGGACACCCAAAGATTCGCAGCCCTAGTTATCACGGTATTTCAATCAATCAATCAATCAATCAATGTTTATTTATATAGCCCTAAATCACAAGTGTCTCAAAGAGCTGCACAAGCCACAAGGACATCCTCGGTACAGAGCCCACACAAGGGCAAGGAAAAACTCACCCCAGTGGGACGTCGATGTGAATGACTATGAGAAACCTTGGAGAGGACCGCATATGTGGGTAACCCCCCCCCCCCCCCTCTAGGGGAGACCGAAAGCAATGGATGTCGAGTGGGTCTGACATAATATTGTGAACGTCCAGTCCACAGTGAATCCAACACATCAGCGAAAGTCCAGTCCATAGTGGGGCCAGCAGGAAACCGTCCCGAGCGGAGACGGGTCAGCAGCGCAGAGATGTCCCCAACCGATGCACAGGCGAGCGGTCCACCCCGGGTCCCGACTCTGGACATCCAGCACTTCATCCATGGCCACCGGACCTGTGCAACTCCCCCTCCACAAGGGAGAGGGGAGCAGAGCATTTGTTCATCTTTTTTTCTTTTTTTTTCTTCTGCTCACTACTTTTGTTTCACCTCTCTTTTTGAAATGGAGCTGTTCTGTGCTTTTTATGTTGTGATTATGAACAGGTTCTATGTATGTGTTTGAGACTAGGAGTTAGCACTTGCAGTAGTTGTAATGTCATGAATAAAACAGCTCGTTAAGACGACAACCGGATCCCTTATTCTATTGTTACATCAACACATGACACTCCAGACCATACTTTTGTTTTTGCTAGTCTTGTTTTAGATAAAAAAAACTCAACAGTATGTAACGCTACTTCTGTACATGTTGAATAGGGAGAGACAGCAGCAAGACAATCGTTTCATTCCGAAACTATTAAATTTAGTCCCAACTCTAACACCAAAGTATAGCTGACATCACAGACTCACGCAGTAAGGATAATTCCAACTGGAATTTCGGAAGATGTGTTTTCATGTGCTACAATCCGAATGACTTTTGACATAAACTACCCGTCTCAAAACATTTTTATTCGAACGTGTGTGATCGGTTCAGAATATTTCCTCAGAATTGAGTGATTCCATATTTTTTTCACTCTGCTTTATTTAAAAATAAAACTGTTACTCAATCAATCATCAATCAATGTTTATTTATATAGCCCTAAATCACAAGTGTCTCAAAGGGCTGCACAAGCCACAACGACATCCGCGGTACAGAGCCCACATAAGGGCAAGGAAAACTCAAACCCAGTGGGACGTCGGTGTTAATGACTATGAGAAACCTTGGAGAGGACCGCATATGTGGTTAGCGTTTTTCAAAGCCCAAAAAATGCCATTTTGAAATGCCTTAAGTTTTGTGTCATGTAGAGTTGTATGGTATACCGGTACTAGTAAAGTACCGCGGTACTAATGAATCAAAAACGGTACTATACTCCCTTTGAAAAATACCGGTTCCCTTTTTTCCCCCCGCCGTGATATTGCTGATTTTACGAGCAGAGAAGCATGTTTGGTAGCACACAATCACGGAATACTTACAAGCAGACACAGTGTGTCGACAGAAAAGGAAGAATGGATGCATTTTGGCTTAAAGGCCTACTGAAATGAATTTTTTTTATTTAAACGAGGATAGCAGATCTATTCTATGTGTCATACTTGATCATTTCGCGATATTGCCATATTTTTGCTGAAAGGATTTAGTAGAGAACAACGACGATAAAGATCGCAACTTTTGGTATCTGATAAAAAAAATTGAACAGCTCCTCACATTTTCCTATTGTTTACAATGCAGCTAGAGCGATTCGGACAGAGAAAGCGACGATTACCCCATTAATTTGAGCCAGGATGAAAGATTCGTGGATGAGGAACTTTAGAGTGAATGACTAGAATGCAGTGCAAGACATATCTTTTTTCGCTCTGACCGTAACTTAGGTACAAGCTGGCTCATTGGATTCCACACTCACACCTTTTTCTATTGTGGATCACAGATTTGTATTTTAAACCACCTCGGATACTATATCCTCTTGAAAATGAGAGTCGAGAACGCGAAATGAACATTCACAGTGACTTTTATCTCCACGACAATACATCGGCGAAACTCTTTAGCTACTGAGCTAACGTGATAGCATCGGGCCCAAATGCAGATAGAAACAAAATAAATAAATCCCTGACTGGAAGGATAGACAGAAGATCAACAATACTATTAAACCATGTACATGTAACTACACGGTTAATGCTTTCCAGCCTGGCGAAGGTTAACAATGCTGTTGCTAATGACGCCATTGAAGCTAACATAGCTACTGAGCTAACGTGATAGCATCGGGCCCAAATGCAGATAGAAACAAAATAAATAAATCCCTGACTGGAAGGATAGACAGAAGATCAACAATACTATTAAACCATGAACATGAAAATACACGGTTAATGCTTTCCAGCTTGGCGAAGTTTAAAAATGCTGTTGCAAACAACGCCATTGAAGCTAACTTAGTATAACGGGACCTCACAGTGCTATGATAAAAACATTAGCGCTCCACCTACGCCAGCCAGCCCTCATCTGCTCATCAACACCCGTGCTCACCTGCGTTCCAGCGATCGACGGAAGGATTAAGGACTTCACCACGATCGTCCGTGCGGTCGGTGGCTAGCGTCGGCTAGCGCGTCTGCTATCGGAGTCAAAGTCTTCCTGGTTGTGTTGCTGTAGTCCGCCGCTAATACACCGATCCCACCTACAACTTTCTTCTTTGCAGTCTTCATTGTTCATTAAACAAATTGCAAAAGATTCACCAACACAGATGTCCAGAATACTGTGGAATTATGAGATGAAAACAGAGCTATTTTGTATTGGATTCAATGGGGTACCGATACTTCTGTTTCACTGGCTACGTCACGCGCGTACGTCATCATCCAAAGGCATTTTCAACCGGAAGTTTAGCGGGAAATTTAAAATTGCACTTTATAAGTTAACCAGGCCGTATTGGCATGTGTTGCAATGTTAAGATTTCATCATTGATATATAAACTATCAGACTGCGTGGTCGGTAGTAGTGGGTTTCAGTAGGCCTTTAAAAACTAATGATAAAAGTGAAGTTATAACACTGAAACACCCTCAGGAAGAGGTGCTTTAAAATGTAGCCAGCTAACTGGTGGCTAACGTCCATCCGCTGTCAGCAGTGTTTTAGCTACTTTTAAATCACTAATGCTCACCTCCAAGGCGAGAAATAAAGTATGTTTCTTACAAGTATCATCCCTGCAGGACGAGGAACAGCTAAACATGCTTCACTGCACACTGTAGGAGGATACAATAGCTCACCGGCATCACCGCTAACAAAATCTAGCGCTCCTTAATGTAAACAAATGCCATGGGTGGATCTACACCTGACATCCACTGCAATGATACCAAGTACAAGAGCCGTATCTAGTCAATACTACAATGATTACGTCACGGCGCGGGCTCGACATCGCTTTTCCCCGGCAGCTGGGTCTTCCAGCACCTCCGCTGGCAGCGCGCCGAGACACGCCCCTGCTTGCGCTGGCCACGTAACGCCCACATGCCGGCGAGGCTATGGGGGATCAGCAATCTGCACACCTGGGACTGATGAGGGCGAGCGGTATAAAAGACCAGTGGACCCAAGGATCCTGGCGGGAACTTAGTAACCTATGGTAAACCGTAAGCCGACTCAAGCTTTATGCTCTTTGTTTTGCTCTCTGTGTTTCGCTCCTTGTCTGATGTCCTTGTTGTCCTCCCACAGTATTTTCCCGAGTTTTACCTGTTGGATCTCCTGTCGTTCCCCTCTGGATTCTGACTGCCTCCCTCGATCCTCGACCCCCTCGCATGGACACGGACTTTGATGCCTCTCTCTCACCCTGGATCATCTGCCTGCCCCATGGACTGTCTTCCTGCCTTGTTCCTCCTCTCGCCCATCACATCACGGTAATACACAACAATTAATTTTACACAGTCAAACACACATACACCCCTCGTGGATTTTGTCACACACTCCATTCTATAGTTTAGTTAGTTTTGTTTTTGATTATTATATATATATTGTATATATATAAATATAATACATCTTAGAGCTTTACTGCCCCCGGGTGTCTGTGTCGTCAACTCCCTCTGTTAAACCATAACAGATTACATCAATATTTTTTATCGTCACAAAGTCTTGTTTCCTTTTTTTAAAATGTATATTATGTTTGTAAACTCAGGAAATATGTCCCTGGACACATGAAGACTTTGAATATGACCAATGTATGACCCTGTAACTACTTGGTATGGGGTCGATACCCTAATGTGTGGTACCATCCAAAACTAATGTGAAGCATCTAAACAACTGAATTATAAGAGTTTATTACATTTTAACAGAAGTGTATATGGAACATGGTAAAACAGAAAATAACCAGATATTAACAGTAAATTAATAAATAGATTAATAATTCATTTTCTAAGGCTTGTCCCTAATAATTTTGACAAAATAATAGAATGATAAATGATACAATATGTTACTGCATATGTCAGCAGACTAATTAGGAGCCTTTTGTTTACCCAGTTACTACTAAAAGACAAGTTGTCAAGTATGTTCAGTATTTTATTTAAAGCCTAAATTGTTCCTCGATTGCAATAAAAAACATATGTATAATGTACCTTAAGATTTTGTGTTAAAATAAAGCCAATAGTGACATTAATTGCGGAGCCCTTTATTTAGAAACGTTATGAAATACCAAAATATTTGTCATGTCTTATTTGCTTTTTTCCTAGAAAATTAAACAACTGAATGAACATCTTCCAGGTCTGGTGATTGCATTTTTTTTCCCCAGGGGTTGTAATCTGGTTAATTGTGAACTACAAACATGTGTAAACATGTAGTATTTGAAAGAAGTTTAACAAACTTGTGTGAACTGAAGTCTCAAGATTTTGTGATGTTGCCAAACGACGTCAGAAGAGAATTTATCCAGAAAATGTTGGATGAAATCCAAGTAGTACCTCTTTAGGTGTGCCGTTTGACTTTGGAGCTACCACTGTGCTGTTGTAAAACTCAATCTTGCCTTTTATGCTTTATTTAGTTTCATTCTTCCCCCTCCCCAATCTGTCTTTAATTGTTCAGGGAAATCTCAAATGGGACCAAACATAGTGTAATTGCTGCTATGTGATGATTACAAGGGAGAACTAATGATGTCCTAACACCGGGGTCAGGTAGGGATAATTAGAAGAGGCACAATCAGTGTCACTTGTATGTGTTCTCGCTGCCTGCCTGGTTTTATGCCATATTGCTCTCCAAGAGGGTTACAAAATGTGCTATTGGCATCTTTGTTCAGAAGTAGTGTTGTTTGTTTTGGAGAAGCCTGATTTGGATTGTGAGCTTCATAAGAAGCACTGATTTGTCTGCAGATAAGAAGGAAACTAGAAAAGGTGGTTCTATGGTCCTCCTTAAATTATTGGCTTGTTGAAAAGGGATCATTTTACGGTTTAAAACCATGCACATTGTAACAGACAGTCACGTAAACATTACAAGCCAGAGCAACCATTAGTGTGAATATGCTAGGCAGCTGATAGCAGACCACCCAAATCAGGAGACCAGATTGGACAGACGACGGAGCTCATCCAAGGAGAATAACTGCGCCAACATTTCTGATTATCCAATCAGCTCTCCAAAAACATCAATTCCATCTCGTCAATAGATAATTAAGAGGGATAATTGGCTGGATATTCTCTGGGCAGACAAGCATGGCGACTCAAATCCCATCCTTAGTATATCACACACACACACACACACACACACACACACACACACACACACACACACACACACACACACACACACACACACACACACACACACACACACACACACACACACACACACACACACACACACACACACACACACACGCAAAACTCATATGCATGCACAACGGGTGGCATTTAGGATTAAGGGAATTGAGTAGATTACAGATGTTTTCTTATCTCATTAATATTAAATAGGAATAAAAATAGATATAATGATAATAATAAAATATTACTGGTGCTGTCAAACATCCATCCATCCATCCATCCATTTACTACTGCTTGTCCCTTTTGTGGTTGCGGGGGGTCGCTGGAGCCTATCTCAGCTACAATCGGGCGGAAGGCGGGGTACACCCTGGACAAGTCGCCACCTCATCACAGGGCCAACACATATAGACAGACAACATTCACACACTAGGGCCAATTTAGTGTTGCCAATCAACCTATCCCCAGGTGCATGTCTTTGGAGGTGGGAGGAAGCCGGAGTACCCGGAGGGAACCCACGCAGTCACGGGGAGGACATGCAAACTCCACACAGAAAGATCCAGAGCCCAGGATGGAACTCAGGATTACTCAGGACCTTCGTATTGTGAGGCAGATGCACTAACCCCTCTTCCACCGTACTGCTGTCAAACAAATACTTGTAATATATTTTTTAATTCAAAGAATTGTGATTAATCGTGGTAATCACAGTGCTTTCATAATTGCTTTCATAATTCAAATTGACTTTAAATTGCAACAAACACTAAATACATACATTGAATGAAGTCAAATACAAATAGGACAACAAGAGACATATCCCACACTGTACAGCAGATAATGTATCTATGCATCAACAATATGATTTGCCTGATGGGCTGAACAGGACATGTTAAAATAAATAAATATATTAACTTTAAAAAATAACTTAATATTTTGACAATAATGCAATTTTATTTCCAGAATATGAAACACAAACATTTTTAAACATATTTTACTAGAATGCACACCATTTATCTGCTCAAAATGTGCTCAAAAAAGTGTTATTTTAAGTTTCATCAGGATGTATTTTTTTAATATTTTAAATTTGGCACCGAGCATCCTTATCTTTGCACGGACGTCTGCACTGACCTGATCACTGACCATATAACAACCCGCGTCACCTTTCAGGTAACCATCCACGATAGATTGATAGATAGATAGATACAAACCCCGTTTCCATATGAGTTGGGAAATTTTGTTAGATGTAAATATAAACGGAATACAATGATTTGCAAATCCTTTTCAACCCATATTCAATTGAATGCACTACAAAGACAAGATATTTGATGTTCAAACTCATAAACTTTATTTTTTTTATGCAAATAATAATTAACTTAGAATTTCATGGCTGCAACACGTGCCAAAGTAGTTGGGAAAGGGCATGTTTACCACTGTGTTACGTGGCCTTTCCTTTTAACTACAGTCAGTAAACGTTTGGGAACTGAGGAGACACATTTTTTAAGCTTCTCAGGTGGAATTCTTTCCCATTCTTGCTTGATGTACAGCTTAAGTTGTTCAACAGTCCGGGGGTCTCCGTTGTGGTATTTTAGGCTTCATAATGCGCCACACATTTTCAATGGGAGACAGGTCTGGACTACAGGCAGGCCAGTCTAGTACCCGCACTCTTTTACTATGAAGCCACGTTGATGTAACACGTGGCTTGGCATTTTCTTGCTGAAATAAGCAGGGGCGTCCATGGTAACGTTGCTTGGATGGCAACATATGTTGCTCCAAAACTTGTATGTACCTTTCAGCATTAATGGTGCCTTCACAGATGTGTAAGTTACCCATGTCTTGGGCACTAATACACCCCCATACCATCACAGATGCTGGCTTTTCAACTTTGCGCCTATAACAATCCGGATGGTTCTTTTCCTCTTTGGTCCGGAGGACACGACGTCCACAGTTTCCAAAAACAATTTGAAATGTGGACTCGTCAGACCACAGAACACTTTTCCACTTTGTATCAGTCCATCTTAGATGAGCTCAGGCCCAGCGAAGCCGACGGCGTTTCTGGGTGTTGTTGAAAAACGGTTATCCCCTTGCAAAGGAGAGTTTTAACTTGCACTTACAGATGTAGCGACCAACTGTAGTTACTGACAGTGGGTTTCTGAAGTGTTCCTGAGCCCATGTGGTGATATCCTTTACAAACTGATGTCGCTTGTTGATGCAGTACAGCCTGAGGGATCGAAGGTCACGGGCTTAGCTGCTTACGTGCAGTGATTTCTCCAGATTCTCTGAACCCTTTGATGATATTACGGACCGTAGATGGTGAAATTCCTAAATTCCTTGCAATAGCTGGTTGAGAAAGATTTTTCTTTAACTGTTCAACAATTTGCTCACGCATTTGTTGACAAAGTGGTGACCCTCGCCCCATCCTTGTTTGTGAATGACTGAGCATTTCATGGAATCTACTTTTATACCCAATCATGGCACCCACCTGTTCCCAATGTGCCTGTTCACCTGTGGGATGTTCCAAATAAGTGTTTGGTGAGCATTCCTCAACTTTACCAGTATTTATAGCCACCTTTCCCAACTTCTTTGTCATGTGTTGCTGGCATCAAATTCTAAAGTTAATGATTATTTGCAAATAAAAAATGTTTATCAGTTTGAACATCAAATATGTTGTCTTTGTAGCATATTTAACTGAATATGGGTTGAAATTGATTTGAAAATAATTGTATTCCGTTTATATTTACATCTAACACAATTTCCCAACTCATAAGGAAACGGGGTTTGTAGATAGTACTTCATTGATTCCTTCAGGAGAGTTCCCTCAGGAAAATTTAAATTCCAGCAGCAGTGTACAGAATTGAGATTGTAAACTAAAAAGTAAATAATGGGGGTATAAATGGAAATAAAATAGAAAATATAACAATAAGAATAAAAATAAAAAGCAACAATAAGAATACAAATATAACAGTAAAAATAAGAATATATCAAGAGAAACTAGGCAGTAGTGACCATGTTTTGAAAATGTATTGCACTGTTTTTTTGTTGCAGTTTTATTTCAGTATTGTTATTGTTTTGCATCCCCTGTCAACCTAGTAAAAAACTAAAATATATGCAGACAGAATATTGTATGTATTAACTTCTACAAGTTATGGTCTGTTTCTTCCTACTACTTTTCAGACATGTTGAAGTATACAAATGTAACCATGTCATGTCTCCTAATACAGAGATTCTCAAAAGTGTGGTACATGTAGTGAGTGGTACGCGGGCTGCATTTACTTGATTATAGTTCATTGTTTGATGTTTCTATATTCAAACACAGTGTTACTGTTCAACTTGTGTGTAATGTTACAGTGGCCAAAATATTAAAATTACTTGTTTAATAAAACCTGTGCCTTGTTTAGAATAAAAACTTAGGCTTACTGTATTTTAACCTTGGTCATTACGGTGGCACTTGGAGAGTCAAGTTTTTTCTGAGGTGGTACTTTGTGAGAACTACTGTCCTAATGTATGCCTGAAACAGCAAACCATACCGTAAAAGAGTCTCTCCATTTGGACATTTTCAATATTTCCCAGCCTTTGTTGCTTTAACACCAAGGATTATCTTTCTTGGCTAATAGAGGCCTCATTTTGACCTCACCCTTTCCATAATGTTTTTAGTTTCCTCAGCCTAGAGCTATAAATCCTTGAAAGATCCAGAGGCATCTTGAAGTACAGGCTAGCAGATCTAACCGGACAGGCCGGAGATTTAAAACATTGACCTGCCCGGTCTCAGCAGCTGTGTGCTAATCCAGTCCATTGCTCTGACTGTCTGTCCTGCTCTGGTGAATAGCGAGGTCCTTAATGTGTGAGATCAAGAGGAAAATAAGGCTCTCCAAATGGAATCAAATCACACCGAAGGGCTGCCAGGCAGCAAGAGGCCTCGCTAGCATTAAGGCCACAATAAGATCGAGCAATTGGACCATAATTCCTTTCCCAGCTATTAGCCGCTCACAGCTTGTTGTTTGCTCGGTTCACATCTCATCTACCTCCCGCCGCCACCTCACCAATCCCGTTTTGATTCATTCATTAACTCGCAAAGAAAAACTGAATCATACAAAATGTTTACTCAAATTGATTGCAAGGTATATGTTGCAGGTCCCAGGTAGCCAGGACAAGCAGTCAGATAATAATGTCCTGTTAAACAGGAGGAAAAAGCACACAAAACGTTTCAGTTGTTCAGAGACTGGTCGCTCTCATCAGAATTTATTAACAGAAATTACAAATCCACAATTCACTCCCCATATCTTTTGCCACTTTGTATTACCATGTCAATGTCTTCTACTTTATCTTCACCTCTATTTTCATCAAAACACTTAATAAACTATCATTAAACCATTACAGTATCACAGGAGTTATAATTACCATAACAATACTGTATGCCTTTGCCATATATTTTCACATATCCACATCATCACTCCTAAACATACAATATAGTGCCCAATTAGACCTTAATTCACTGTCTTGTCTTTCTCAGGAATATCCACCTTTAACTTAATGCACTTTTTAGCAACAATCATTTAAGCACTTTACTTTTCTTCATATTCTTCTTCTTATAATAGCAGCTTTAAGTTACTGTACTTGAAATGTTCATTGACCATTCCTGAGAGCTTAACTTATATAACCATGTCTAAACACAATAAAATAGCATGTAAAACCTATTTCAGAACACACACACATTATACAAAAATACATTATAAAATCAATAAGAAAACTGGAGCTCTAATTTGAGAGTTTGAATTAGGATCAGAAGTTCCTATATAAACATTGCGCACTCACGTCGCCATTTTGTATTAATTACTGCAGCCAGACTACTGTGCTCTGCACTGGATTCATTCACAAACACTAACTACACCTTGCAAACACTTTAGAGTTAGGCTCCACCATCAGAATGTGTACTTAAAGTTATAATGACCACATGGATATCGTTCAATGAGTTGATTCACCAAAACTAACCTGTTAAACAGGAGGTAAAAGCACACAGAACGTTTAAATTGTTCACAGACTGGTCGCTCTCATCAGAATGACAAGAAGTTTCCGGTCTGCAGGTAATAGCATTCAATTAGGAAGAAACGCTCTACTGCCCCCTACTGACCAAGGTGAATACTGTTAAATGTGGAATGACAGCTCCAAAAACGAATTCAAACCACAAAATAAAATAAATAAATCAACACAAAAATGTGACACATTATGGGTGGGTCACATATAATAATAAATTTTTCACATTTTGGACTCCTCTCCAAAAAAAATACAAAATCATGGAGTAAATAGATAGCTGTCAAATTAGATTAAATCAATCAATCAATCAATCAATCAATCAATCTATCAATCAATGTTTATTTATATAGCCCTATATCACAAGTGTCTCAAAGAGCTGCACAAGCCACAACGACATCCTCGGTACAGAGCCCACATAAGGGCAAGGAAAAACTCACCCCAGTGGGACGTCGATGTGAATGACTATGAGAAACTTTGGAGAGGACCGCATATGTCTGTAACCCCCCCCCCCCCCCCCCCCCCCCCTCCCCAAAGATGTCCCCAACCGATGCACAGGCAAGCGGTCCACCCACCACCCAATTAGTACTTGAAGTAGTGTTTTCAACGCACTTAGTTAGCAACAATTTGATTTCCACAAAAAAATAAATCGAGCACTTTTTGATTTTAGTTTAATTGTCATGCCTCCGCTGATATTTTTTGGTGAGCAGAACAAAGGAAGCACTCTTTGCAACCATTTACATTTACATCAGCCACAAATAATAACCACCCATCCCCCAATCTTCTATGGCACTTGTCCTTATGAGGGTCCTGGGTGAGCTGGAGCCTATCCCAGTGACTTTAGGTGAGAGACGGGTTTTACCCTGGACTGTTTAGCAGTCAATCATAGGACGCATATTGACAAACAATACATTTACAACTATTGACAATTTCGAGTCACTTAAGCTAACATTCAGGTTTTTGGAATGTAGGAGGAAGCTGGAGTGACCAGAGAAAACCCACACAGCAGAATTTTCAACTATTGATCTCCCGACTGTGTGGGCCAACATGCTAACCACAAACTAATTCAAACATAATTTACATTTTAGATTACCTGATTATTAAAACCTGTTGTTTTTATTATAATTATTAAACAGGTTAGGCTTTACATATACAGTCGCGATCAAAAGTTTACATACACTTGTAAACAACACATTTGTCATGGCTGTTTTAAGTTTCCAATAATTTTGACAACTCTTATTTTTTTGTGATAGAGTGATTGGAGCACATACTTGTTGGTCACAAAAAACATTCATGAAATGTGGTTCTTTTATGAATTTATTATGGGTCTACTGAAAAATGACCAAATCTGCTGGGTCAAAAGTATACATACAGCAATGTTAATATTTGGTTACATGTCCCTTGGCAAGTTTCACTGCAATAAAGCGCTTTTGGTAGCCATCCACAAGCTTCTGGCAAGCTTCTGGTTGCATTTTTGACCACTCCTCTTGACAAAATTGGTGCAGTTCAGCTAAATTTGTTGGTTTTCTAGCATGAACTTGTTTTTTCAGCATTGTCCACACGTTTAGGTCAGGACTTCGTGAAGGCCATTCCAAAACCTTAATTCTAGCCTGATTTAGCCATTCCTTTACCACTTTTGACATGTGTTTGAGGTCATTGTCCTGTTGGAACACTCAACTGCGCCCAAAACCCAATCTGCGGGCTGATGATGTTAGGTTGTCCTGAAGAATTTGGAGGTAATCCTCCTTTTTCATTGTCCCATTTACTCTCTGCTGCGAGCTCTCTCAAGCACTGGGTCTTGTCTTTGATGGTCGATCAATTGTTGGGGGGTGAAGCTGTCCAGGTCGACTGCGATGTCATGTTGCCTGACTGCAGCTACTGATGGGTCTGGCATGCACCGCTCTTCCGCCCGCTGGCAGAAACGACACGCCTCCTCACAGGGCCGTCTGGACAGTGCATCAGCGTTGCCGTGCAGGCGGCCTGGTCGATGATAAATCGCGAAGTCATATTCCTGCAAGATCTCGACCCACCTGGCCAGATGCCCCTCGGGTTCCTTGAAGTTCAGCAACCAGGTGAGGGAGGCGTGATCTGTCCGCAACACAAACCGTTGACCATAAAGGTAGGGACGGAAATGACGAAGGCCCAGGACAATGGCCAACAATTCCCGACGGGTGACGCAGTAGTTCCGCTCTGGCTTGCTCAGCCCCCGACTGTAAAAGGCCACGACCTGCTCGCCGTGATTCCCTTCCTGTGACAGCACAACCCCCACACCGACATCACTGGCATCTGTATCGACCACGAAAGGTCGGCTGGGGTCTGGGTAGGCCAACACTGGGGCTCGGACCAAGGCCTCTCGCAGCTGTGCAAAGGCCTCAATGCAGCTGTCAGTCCATTCAAATAACTGTCCCTTGTGTGTGAGCTGGTGCAAGGGGCCAGCAATCGTTGCAAAGTCCTTGATAAATCTCTGGTAATAGGATGCCAGTCCCAGGAAACTCCGCAACTCTTTAACATCCCTTGGCGCCGACCAGTCACGACAGTGGCAACTTTGGCTGGATCAGTGGCAACACCTTGCCCACTGACGACATGCCCCAGGAAGGAAACTTCACGCCGAAGCAAATGGCACTTTTTGGGGTTCAATCGCAGCCCAGCCTGACGAATGGCCTGGAACACATGCTGGAGGTTCTGTAGTGCCCCCTTAAATCCTGCAGCATGCACCAGGAGGTCATCCAGGTACATCACACAGCGATCACGGGGGATGGATGCCAGCACTCTTTCCATCAACCGTTCAAACGTGGCAGGTGCGTTGCAAAGCCAGAACGGCATCACCTTGAACTGCCAGAGTCCTTGACCTATTGTGAACGCTGACTTTGGTCGAGTTTCGGCGGCCAACTCCACCTGCCAATAGCCACTGCGGAGATCCAGGGAGCTGAACCAGGAGGAGCCAGTGATGTAGTCCAGCGCATCATCTATGCGCGGCAACGGGTAGGAGTCCTTGCGAGTTACATCGTTGAGCCGTCTGTAGTCGACGCAGAACCGCCACGAGCCGTCCTTCTTCTTGACCAGAACTGCGAGTGCTGCCCATGGACTGCTGGAGGGCTCGATGACGCCCGCCTGGTGCATCTCCTCGATTTTCTCCTGGGCAGCCACTCGTTTGGCAAGGGGCAGACGGCGTGGGTGTAGCCGGATTGGTCGTGCGTCTCCTGTGTCGATGTCGTGGAGTACGAGACTGGTGTGCATGCAGTCTTCATCTTTCGCTGCAAAAATGTCTTGGAAGGCATTCAGTAAGCTCTTCAGTCGCTCCTGCTGGGTGGTATCCAGGCCTTGACTGCTTCGCTCTAACAGTTCTGCAATAGCCTGCTGGGTCTCTATAGTAGGCAGCCTATTAGTAGAAGGGTTAGGTTGAGTCTTCTCCTGGTCCACCATGAAAGCCGTAGCCGGGGATGGCTCTGTGGGGGCTGTCACTCTGCAGGCGCCTGGCTCATCCGTACCCTGGAGGGCAACTGTTTTCTCCCCAAGATGGAGCATGGCCCTAGGCACATCGACCACAGCTCCCCACATCTCCAACAGGTCAAGCCCAACAATGCAAGAGTCTTGAATGTCGGCCAGCCAGAATGGGTGTCGTCTCTCTTGGTCCGCCACCTTAATGCACACTGTCCCTTGGCCCAGCATGGCAGCCTTGCTACCGGTGACGGTTGTAATTCGGGCGTTGGTGATTGTCCAGCCTGATGGCAAGCTGCGCTGCAAGTGGGGAAGGACACCTGGCCGGATGATGGAGATAGTGGACCCCGTGTCAACCAGGGCTCTGCAGACTGTTCCATCAAGTTCACATTCCAGGTATAGCCCCCGGGCCCTGCCCAGGCGGCCCAGGCGCTGTGCGCCACATTCGAGTACAGTGGAAACCATCCCGGGTGTCAGTTCCCCGACACTGACACCCCTCTCTAGTTTGACGACACCTCAGCGGCAACGTCAATGGGGGCAGGGGCTGGACAGTGTCTTGCAATGTGGCCAGGGACACCGCAGCGGTAACAGTTCACTTCGGTCTGCCTTCTCCGGGAGAAGCGTGGCCGGGGCGTTGCAGTCACTTGGTCGGTTCCCTCTCGTTTGGTCCCGTCCCATCCAGCCTGGCGGACTCGCGGAATATCACGGCGGCCATCTGGACACAGGACGTGCTCCACACGTTCAGCTTCATTCAATGCGGCAGAGAGAGAGTGTTTAGAGAGAGAGTGTTTAGCAAACAGTCTGAGATGTTCCCGAAGTCGTTCAGGCTGTAGACCCTTGACAAAGGCTTGCACGGTGAGCTCTTCCTGTAATACTTCTGGAAACGTTGGGTAGCCCCTTCGCACCAGACGGCGAAGATCCGCAGCATAAGCTCAGAGACTTTCTCCCAAAAGGCGTCGCCGCTTGTACAGCTGCTCTCGTGCTTCGTCTGAATGGATTGGTCGCCCGTAACGTCGTTGAAGAGCTTCGCGCATGGCCCCCCAATCAGCCAATTCCTCCTCTTGAAAATCGACCAAACACTGTAAGACTGGGCCTTCCAGGGACAGCGCCACATGCCTTGCGGTTGCCACATCAGACCAGCCATTCAAACGTGCTGCTAGCTGGACCTGGAGGAGGAAGGATTCAATAGAGCCTTCTCCACTATAGTGAGGAAGCTTTGGTGTGGCGATGCTTGGCCTGTAGTCATCTCGCAGGGAATTTGTGTCCACCATCACCGCAGGAGAGGCACTTCTTCGCCAGGCACTCCTTCCAACACGAGGTGCACTTCTTCCATCTGGTTGAGCTTCCAATCTTGTCCCATCATATTGAACTTCCATTCTTCTTCCAAGTGGATGGGCCTCCCGTCCACTAGGGCGGCGCAGGTTCCTCTTATTTACTTGGTGATGAGGTAGTTGAGCCTCCAATCCACCAGGGCGGCACTTGTTCCTTTCCTCTTCCTGGTGACGAGGTATTTGGTCTTCATCTGGAAGTGCATTCTCCCAGCACTTGATGAGATCCTCAAGCTTCTTTGAGAAAGCCATCCCACTTCTGACACCAATGTAGCGTTGAACGGGTTTGAAAAATGTCTCTGCTTGAAGATGTCAAGAAATGCTGACTCAATGAACGATCAGTTCAACATTTAATGATCAAGTCAATTTTAAACATACGCACACAAGGGAAAACAAAGCATACTTAGTCAACAGCCACACATGTCACACTGACGGTGGTCGCATAAAACAACATTAACACAGTCACAAACACGCACCACACTGTGAACCCACACCAAACAAGAACGACAAACACATTTCGGGAGAACATCCGCACTGCAAAACAACATAAACACAACAGAGCACATACCCAGAATCCTTTGCAACACTAACTCTTCCGGGACGCTACAATATATATATATATATTTTTTAAATTAAATCAACATAAAAAACACAATATATACATTATATATCAATATAGATCAATACAGTCTGCAGGGATACAGTCCGTAAGCACACATGATTGTATTTCTTTATGGGAAAAAACCCCCAAAAAAACAAAAAAAAACCCCGGTCCGTGGGACAAATTTTCAAGCGTTGACCGGTCCGCAGCTACAAAAAGGTTGGGGACCACTGGTCTAGTGCTCAAAGACTAGTATGGATCTCGTCAGTGCAGTCTAGAGGTCAAAGAGTAGATATGATAGCTCTCGTCTAGTCTAGTACAAGGCTCAAAAACTGGATAGTAGATAGTATAGTATACAAACACCGTTTCCATATGAGTTGGGAAATTGTGTTAGATGTAAATATTAACGGAATACAATGATTTGCAAATCATTTTCAACCCATATTCAGTAGAATATGCTACAAAGACAACATATTTGATGTTCAAACTGATAAACTTTTTTTTTTTTGCAAATAATCATTTACTTTAGAATTTGATGCCAGCAACACGTGACAACGTAGTTGGGAAAGGTGGCAATACATACTGATAAAGTTGAGGAATGGTCATCAAACACCTATTTGAAACATCCCATAGGTGAACAGGCAAATTGGGAACAGGTGGGTGCCATGATTGGGTATAAAAGTAGATTCCATGAAATGCTCAGTCATTCACAAACAAGGATGGGGCGAGGGTCACCACTTTGTCAACAAATGCATGAGCAAATTGTTGAACAGTTTAAGAAAAGCCTTTCTCAACCAGCTATTGCAAGGAATTTAGGGATTTCACCATCTACGGTCCGTAATATCATCAAAGGGTTCAGAGAATCTGGAGAAATCACTGCACGTAAGCAGATAAGCCCGTGACCTTCGATCCCTCAGGCTGTACTGCATCAACAAGCGACATCAGTGTGTAAAAGATATCACCACATCGGCTCAGGAACACTTCAGAAACCCACTGTCAGAAACAACAGTTGGTCACTACATCTGTAAGTGCAAGTTAAAACTCTCCTATGCAAGGCGAAAGCCGTTTATTAGACTTAGACTTAGACTTAGACTTCCTTTTTATTGTCATTCAAATTTGAACTTTACAGCACAGATAAAAACGACATTTCGTTACATAAGCTCATGGTAGTGCAGGATAAAAAAAGCAATAAGGTGCATATATAAATAAATAAATATATATAAGTAATATGTATATAATATATATATATAAAATAAATAAATATATATAAATATATATAAATAAATAAATAGATTACTGTACAGATAAATATATTGCACTTTTTCACATGCGTCTACGTTTATGGATGTATGTTATATTGCCTTTTTTATTCCAGCGAGTTAATCCATTTTGGGGGGAGTTGAGGGGATAATTTAATTATGATGCGTTTAAGAGTCTTACGGCCTGAGGGAAGAAGCTGTTACAGAACCTAGAGGTTCTGCTTCGGAGGCTGTGGAACCTCTTTCTAGAGTCCAGCAGTGAAAACAGTCCTTGGTGGGGGTGGGAGGAGTCTTTGCAGATTTTCTGAGCCCTGGTCAGGCAGCGGCTTTTTGCGATCTCCTGGATAGGAGGAAGAGGAGTCCTGATGATCTTTTCCGCCGTCCTCACCACTCTCTGGAGAGACTTCAGAGTCTGAGGCACTGCATGCTGCAGTCCAGACCAAGCCTCCATAGGGCCCTAAGAAAAATTTGATTTTGGGGCCCTCTATTTCTGCCAATAATATAGATTGTTGATCATTCACACACCTACTATAAACTCATTGCGGCTCTGGCAGTGTTGTTTACATTATCCTATTGTCAGCCTGGCATGTCTTTACAAATGACATGTCATTTATAAAGATATGGGGGTGGCCCAGTTAAGAACATAAATAATACCAATGAATGAACGAATGATGTCCAGAGTGCCACATATGGTTCCTAATTTTAAAATATAGAAAACATTCAGCTACAAGAGTGGCCTGGGGTTGAACAGTCCAAGTGATAAAGCTTTGTATTTACAGTAAAAGTGTCATCTTGTCTCATCAGTCTTGTACATTTTAGTCTTTAATTACTAGTTTATATTTTTAGTTAATTGTTCATATTTAATGTTTACTTTGTACAAAGAGAGCGCAGTCTACTGAAGTTAAATTCCATGCGTGTTAAACATAACTGGACAATAAAGCTGATTCTGATTCACTTTATTATTTTTGGTAACAAAAACCTGAAACAGCAATGTGCAAAAATAATTCGTAGTGCAAGAAAAACAATAAAGTGCAACAATAAAATCACTTAAATATATATAAAAAGGAACAAATTCAATTGTACAAAAAACAACATAATCAAATTAAATATCAAGCAAATACTTAAATAGTATTAATGAACAGAGTTACCAGAATCAAGGTAACATAACGGTTTATAAACAAATATAAAGTTACTACATATTAAAACTATGTAAATGTACATAACGATGTGCAAAACATTTTTGGGGAAAAAATCAAAATAAACTACCTTAAATTAAGGTCCTTAATTCACACATTTGACCATCACATCACAGTTTTGTTCCTCTGTTCTTCACCACCCACACCACTCCACCCACTCCTTAAAACCTGTGCTTCCTGGCTTTTCTGGAGGCAAAGTCATTTATGACATCACTGTAAGAAATCTGATGGCCGACTTTGTTATTAATACTAATCACTGCCAGTCCACTCAGTCTTTCTTGAGCCATGGAAGATCTCAAGTATTTTTTTATTAATTTGAGCTTGGAAAAGCTCCGCTCTGCAGATGCAACAGTCACAGGAAGAGTGCAGGCTATCCGCAGAGCTACCCAAAGATTTGGGTACAAGTTGGATATGTCCTTTTTTGTGACATTGTTTTGCCTCTATCTGCGCTTTTGATGCCCAGTGCGCACTGGCATTGCACGGCAGGCGGCAAACGTCACAGGTGCAGCAGAGGCAGCTTTACATTTAAAGAGAGGCAGGAAGAATCACTAGGCCTAGATCAGCAGCAGCACTCTGTTGACCTAAAATTGTGTTTTTGTACAATAATATATCTTTGATCATTTAGAAATCATCAGTCAGACTCGTACATGCAAAAAATAAAAAATACAAATTTTTTGTTAATTGCTTTTGGGGGCCCCCTGGTGGCCGCGGGGCCCTAAGCAAGCGCTTAGTACGCTTATGCCTTGGACCGGCTCTGGTCCAGACAGAGATGCTGTTGGTCAGCAGGCTCTCTATAGTGCCTCTGTAGAATGTGGTGAGAATAGGGGGAGGGAGCTGTGCTCTTTTCATCCGACGCAAAAAGTACATGCGCTGCTGAGCTCTTTTTACAAGAGTGTGTAGGGACCAGGTTATATTGTCAGTAGTGATGGGTTGATGAGGCGTCATGAAGCGTTTCGACACATTGCAAAACTGTATTGATACTGTGTCGATACTGTGTCACTAAATACTGACATCTGCTGGACATTAAAAATCCCTACAAGCAACCTACGGACCGACTCAACTGACACTGATTTTATGACCTAGTATATACAATAACATAAACCAAGTCATTGTATTTCATTTAGGATTATTTCATATCTTAATTTAAATAAAAATATATTTGTATCTTTTTTAGATACAGTCAATAAATAATGTGAACATGTATCGTGATTAGGATGGTAGAAGGTGGGGATTGAACCCCAGTAACCAGCAACCCTCCGATTACTGGCACGGCGGCCACGCCGTCATTCCTGTGACTATCTCTAGTAACAGCATTCCATGATTAATATCAGTAAATGAACATTAATAATAAATGACAGAAAAATAAGCATACGTATGACTGAGGAGTCATAGTGTAACTTTGTGTGGTGTTTGAGTTGTCCGACTTTTTGTGTGGCCATAAACGCACCAGTGGCTTAGTGGTATGCGTGTTGTTGACGAACACCGTTAGGGCCGCTTGTTGTCACTGTCACTCAAAGTTGCATTTCAAAATTACACAGAATAAATGTGTTTATTTTGTTTGGAATTCAGATGGGTTTGATTTGGTGCGCGGCATATATTTGCTGTGCGGCGCACAGTGTGCGCAGAGCAGTGCGCAATTGCGCAGGCGCGCACCTTAGAGGGAACGTTGCTCACAGGGCACAGAGGAGGCGTCAGTGCGATACAGTTTGCGTATCGGTCACGTGACCAAAGTAGCTCATGATCGGTCACGTGACTTTCTAAAAGTGGTACGCGCACCGACACAGGGTATCGCTCTATGAGCTCGACGCATGCGCCGATGCATCTGTGTTGCCGGACTAATCACTAATTGTCAGTTATCTGCACCCCCAGGAACTTGGTGCTGCTTACTATCTCCACCGCTGTGCCGTTGATGTAGAGTGGAGCGTGGCTGGACTGGTGCTTCCTGAAGTCAACGATGATTTCCTTGGTCTTGTTGACATTCAGGACCAGGTTATTGGTTTTGCACCAGTCAACCAGATGTTTCACCTCCTCCCTGTAGTCCATGTCGTTGTTGTCACGGATGAGGCCCACTACTGTCGTGTCGTCCGCATACTTCACAATGTGGTTAGTAGTGGACCTGGCGCAGCAGTCATGAGTCATCAACGTGAACAGCAGCGGACTCAGGAAGCAGCCCTGGGGGGAGCCGGTGCTCAGGGAGATGGCACTGGCGGTGTTGTTGCCCACTCTCACAGATTGGGGTCTGTCTGTGAGGAAGTCAAGCAGCCAGTTGCAAAGGGGGTACTGAATCCAAGGGGGGCCAGTTTGCTCACCAAGTGCTGCGGGATGATGGTGTTGAATGCTGAGCTGAAGTCCAGGAACAACATCCGCACGTGTGTGTCCTTTCCTTTCAGATGTTCTAAGCTCAGGTGGAGTGCAGAGGAGATGGCGTCTTCTGTGGAGCGGTTATGGCGATAAGCAAACTGGTATGGGTCGAATGTGGGGGGGGGAGTCTGGAGACAATATATTCCTTTACCAGCCTCTCGAAGCACTTCATTATGATGGGGGTGAGTGCAACGGGGCGGTAGTCATTGAGGGAGGAGATTGTGGGTTTTTTTGGCACTGGAATGATTGTGGCCGTCTTAAAGCATGATGGTACCACAGCCTGGGTCAGCGAGATGTTGAAGATGTCTGTGAGAACCCCAGCCAGCTGGTCTGCACATCCCTTAAGCACCTTGCCCGGAATGTCATCAGGTCCCGGTGCTTTCCGGGGGTTCACTCTCCTCAGGGTTTTCCGGACATCCGCTATATCCAGGTTGAACGGCTGCTCATCAGGGCGAGGGATGGATTTTCTCGCCGGAGTGGTGTTAAGGGCCTCAAACCTTGCAAAGTAGTTGTTAAGGTCATCTAGGAACAACACCCAGAACATCACCCAGAAAGTCCGTCGGCTTCCCTGGGCCTGAGCTCATCTAAGGTGGACTGATACAAAGTGGAAAAGTGTTCTGTGGTCTGACGAGTCCACATTTCAAATTGTTTTTGGAAACTGTGGACGTCGTGTCCTCCGGACCAAAGAGGAAAAGAACCATCCGGATTGTTATAGGCGCAAAGTTGAAAAGCCAGCATCTGTGATGGTATGGGGGTGTATTAGTGCCCAAGAAATGGGTAACTTACACACATCTGTGAAGGCGCCATTAATGCTGAAAGGTACATACAGGTTTTGGAGCAACATTTGTTGCCATCCAAGCAACGTTACCATGGACACCCCTGCTTATTTCAGCAAGACAATGCCAAGCCACGTGTTACATCACCGTGGCTTCATAGTAAAAGAGTGCGGGTACTAGACTGGCCTGCCTGTAGTCCAGACCTGTCTCCCATTGAAAATGTGTGGCGCATTATGAAGCCTAAAATACCACAACGAAGACCCCCGGACTGTTGAACAACTTAAGCTGTACATCAAGCAAGAATGGGAAAGAATTCCACCTGAGAAGCTTAAAAAATGTGTCTCCTCAGTTCCCAAACGTTTACTGAGTGTTGTTAAAAGGAAAGGCCATGTAACACAGTGGTGAACATGCCCTTTCACAATTACTTTGGCACGTGTTGCAGCCATAAAATGCTAAGTTAATTATTATTTGCAAAAAAAAAACAAAACTTTATGAGTTTGAACATCAAATATCTTGTCTTTGTAGTGCATTCAATTGAATATGGGTTGAAGGATTTGCAAATCATTGTATTCCGTTTATATTTACATCTAACACATTTTCCCAACTCATATGGAAACGGAGTTTGTAGATAGTTCTCAAAGACAATCTGGTGGAGAATTTTCAATTATTGCTGCAGGCAAAGTTATTTCATTAACAGAGATCGACAACATAATTATTTAAAGTTTGTGCTATTGACTGGACTCTCACTATTGTGTTAGATCCACTATGGACTGGACTTTCACTAATATGGTAGATCCACTATGGACTGGACTTTCACAATATTATGTCAGACCCACTCAACATCCATTGCTCACTGGGGTGAGTTTTCCTTGCCCTTATGTGGGCTCTGTACCGAGGATGTCGTTGTGGCTTGTGCAGCCCTTTGAGACACTTGTGATTAAGGGCTATATAAATAAAAATTGATTGATTGATTGATTGATTGATTTTACAATTACTGATTGTTTTGTCTACACTATATCAAGTTTGTAAAGATAGGACAGCTCATGTCTGTTCTAGTCTAGAGCTAAAAGAGAGTAGATTGGACAGTTCTCCTCTAGGCTGGTTTAGAGCTCAAAGACTAGATATGACAGCTTTCGTTAGTCTAGTCTACAGCTCAAAGAGTAGATAGGACAGCTTTCATCTAGTCTAGAGGTCAAATAGTAGATAGGACAGCTCTTGTCTAGTCTAGTATAATCTAGAGCTCAAAGACTAGTATGGATCTCGTCAGTCTAGTCTAGAGGTCAAAGAGTAGTTAGGATAACTCTCGTCTAGTCTAGTCCAATGCTCAAAAACTAGGTACTAGATAGGACAGCTCTCGTCTAGTCTAGGGGTCAAAGAATAGATAGGACAGCTCTCGACTAGTCTAGTCCAAGGCTCAGAATATAGATACTAGATAGGACAGCACTCATCTATTCTAGTTTCGAGGTCAAAGGGTAGAAAGGGCAGCTCTCGTCTATTCTAGTCCAGACCACAAACACCAGACAGGACAGCTCCCATCTAGTCTAGTCTATGCCTGGTGCAGGGCTTTCAATGATTGCAGTGGGCAAGTTGTGTAAAGTTTGGTGCTATTCCAATTACTGATAGTTTTGTCTGCATTATATCGAGTTTAGACTAGAAAGGACAGCTTTCACCTAGTCTAGTCTATAGCTCAAAGACTAGATAGCTCTCACTTAGTCAAGTGTTTAGCTCAAAGACTAGATAGGGCAGCTCCAGTTTGAGGGCCTAATGCAGGATTGTCAATGAATGCTGGAGACAAAATTATTTCATAAACAGGGATTCTCTACATAATTGTTTAAAGATTGGTGCTATTCCAATTACTAATCTGTTTGTCTGCACTATACACCGTCGATGTTCCTGTTTAGAGAAGCAGACTGCTCACATGTGTTATAAATACACCAAGGCGAGCCTGGTCGGGGGCTATGGATTTAGTACTTTAGTATGTGCCCACCTGCACTCAGCCTTAGTCACAGTCTCCGCATCACCCCAGGTAGTTTGTATTCATTTCAAGATTTTTACTCTCTCGCCTCTGTGCATTACCTCACATTCAGCGCACACACCTTTCCTCGCAAAAGTTCCAGTCCAATTCTCATGCATTCAGTAAGACTATGTTTACGCTGCAGGATTTTTTTGAAATCTTATTTTTTCTAAATGATTGTTTAGTTTACCAGAAAAAATTTATCTTTATCAGTCTTCAGTATATGCGCACAAGCCCCAATGTGGCCTCAATGTGGCCCCAATGTGGCCCCAATGTGACCTGGACTTCACTTGCATAAAGTGAAAACAATGGAAGTTAACCAGATTCCATAAATGAACAAAAAAACATGGACACAACAAATCATGTTGTGTAGAGAAAGTATACAGATGATGGAAAACATGGACACAACAGATCATGTTGTGTAGAGAAAAGTATGCAGATGATGGAAAACAACTGCAGGAGGAGGAATCCAATGGTTTCGGGCTGATGCAAAAATAACAGATTTGAAGCACTTTGGAGTGTTCGAACCGGCAAAAAAATATCCAATCTGTGTCACTTGAGGGCAAAACAATCAGATTTGGTGTCCAGTGTAAACGGAGCCTATTTCTAAACTATTGTATTGGAGTCATTTTAAAGGATATGTTTCGCCTTAGACAGCCTGCGTGCAGATCTTGTGTGTTCCACATCGACCTTGAGTTTGCTGACGCGTCAGTCCTTGTGAAAACCTGCTGACGCACTGCATGTATGCACCTTTACCAACACATGCTTAAGTCCTAGCTGCCCGCCCACTGCAGGTGCCCAGAGGCTTGTTTGTCAGTGATGTGGAAGACAGTGGACATAGGCTGGTGGCTGGATGAAGATGATTTTTTTTAACATGCGAAGCAGGTACTTGTGTGCGTACATATTGATCCTTGGAGAGCTCTCAGCCCCCCCTTTTCCTTTCTTTGCTTGGCAGTGGAGGCCATTCATCAGTGAGGCCATGACTGGAGAGCTCAAACAGCCGTCTCTGTCTGAAAACGGGCTGCACTACGCCACTGAACCGGCCTCTCTCATCAGGAGGGATGAAGACTTGACACAGTGTCTCACGGTTTAATCTGCTCTCCTCCCTCTCAAAAGTCATCCATAGCTTGCTGGTCAATGCACAGTCACGCCTCCATAATGCCAAGCTTACCCTAACCACTCTATTGGTTCCCTGTGTTCCATTCCAACTCAACAGATTTTTATCGATTTTGTGGCAGACAAGGCATGTCTCTTGATCACACCGACAGGAAAACAATTGAAACGGCCCAAAGTTTGTACAAATTCAAAAGTTGACCCATATCTCCGAAAGCTTTGTTCATCCGACATTACAGCATTCATTACCTCTTTGCTGGGGTTTGTTAGCAACATAGCTCAAAAAGTTATGGGCAGATTTTGATTAAACTTTCTTGACATTATTATTGGAATGAGAAACAGGTGTTTAGATTTTGGGGGTGATTCGGATCATTGTCTGGATACAAGACTTTTTTAAATGATTCTTTAGTATTAGAAGATAGGGTCTACTTTTTGTGACGTTTGTTGCAACAATGATTCCAAAAGAATGGATAGCCTCAAGACAGGGTATTAAGAGAAGAACATGCAAAGGTGAAAAACACTTCACGTTTGAACCTAAATGAAGTAAGCTCATTCAAAGCCCAAGGCTTCAAAATGTCCCAGTAGAGTGTTCTGAAAAGTTCAGTACCATGTCAGTTGGTGATGATGCAACACCAAGCCAAGAGTTGATCTTGAGTAGCCTACTACAAGGTTACAACCTCAAAATTCTAAACCCAGTACCGCATAATGACTATGTGAAAATATATCATTTTTTTAATATAAGTATTACAGCACATTGAGGTACAAAGCAAAATGATCCAGCCCCGTCCAGAGGACAAGGCTGGCATAAGAAAGCCTCCAGATTGACAAGTACGGACAGCTGTATGGTCTGATTATTTTCTAAATTTGCAAATGTATCAAAAATAAAACTCACATGTACATAAGTACTCACAGGCTTTGCGCAATACTTTGTTGATGCACCTTTTGCCTAACCTGACTCTCGCCAGATCCTTGTAGTGCGCGAGCTCCACACAAGGATCTGGGCTCGAGGTCAATGCAAACTCCTTCAAGACAGCAAAAAATAATGAACCAATCAGGATCGCTGGGCGGGATTTCATAGATGTGACGTAGCGCCGAAGCGACTGTTTGATTCAAACAACAATGGCGGCACGCAGCGAGGAATCGTGTGCTGACATTGATTCTGCATATTTTCTTTGCACAAACGACATCGATCATCTACTGACATTGATGCGTTGTTTCAGTAAAAGTTCTCTAACTCTTTGCTCCGTCGTTATCCAATATGTTGGCTGTTCTGTTTTAGATTTTGCAGCGTCACTCTTATCAGCGCCACGAGCAATGTACAGAGACAACCTGGATGAAAACCAACACTTCCCATCCAACCTGATGCAAATTGAGAGGTGTTGCAAACAGGAATGGCTGAAACTGCCCAAAGATTGGTGTGCCAAGCTTGTGGCATCGTATTCAAAAAGCAAAAATACTTAGCAAAAAATAATAATTGCTGCCAAAGATGAATCAACAAAGTATTGAGCAAAGCCTGTGAATACTTATATACATGTGATTTTAATTTTTGATAACTTTGCAAATTAAAAAAATAATCAAATCATAGTTATCCATAGTTGTCAATCAGGAGGCTTCTTAGGACAAGGCTGGATCATTTTGCTTTGTACCTCAATGTGCTGCATAGCTTTCCCTATGCTTTCTGTGCCTGTTTGTTTTTCCTCTGCTGCACTACTTTTGTGTTTTCCCTAAAAAATGTTTTTTTTACATGCACCTGGCTGCTTTCTCTGCATCCTGGAGTCGCGATCAACAACGCCAACAAAGATTGTAAAATACATGGCTTTGCTTGTAACCAAGTTTCAGTAATGTTTTCAAAAACACTTTTAACTTCTTTTTACACTTAAGTGACAGGTAATATTTAATAAATGAGATGTAACCATGGCACAAAAGCAAGGCCATTTGTGTTTGGTGGATTATGTCTTTGTTTTACAATGCTTCTTGGAAATAAATATTATGTCTGTTTGGTACCCTTTTAAATGATGCCACATTTTTTAAGGAACAGATAGGCTCCAGGATCCCCCCCCTAGCGACCTTGAGAGGGAAAAGTGGTAGACAATTGACAGATGCATGCTTTTGTGGTATGGGCAGCACAGCAGAGTATGTAGGTTGTGCCCTTAAATAATATACACATTTTGTTCTGCTATTGCCAAACTGCTTATTTACCAATTGACTCTTATTTGGTGGATTGGATGATTAAAGTTTGACGTAATAAGACAATTCAGTCATGTGACAAACAAGAGCTTTAATAGCATGTGAAAGAACCATGCACAGTGAAGGATATATATATATATATATATATATATATATATATATCTTCATATATCCATATTTTGTGTTACTTATTAATTTTCATAGTCATATTACATATAGCTAATGTTCCATATTGTACTCTTTGCTTTTCTAATCATCTCGTGACAAAGGGCTTGCACTGGGGATGGCCTTGGGGTGGAAGGCAGAGAGAAGGAATCCTCCTTGCTTCTCTTCTGAGGCCGACTCTAGATAAGAAGCACAATGAGCATGTGTTTGAGGTGAGACAAGTGAGGGCGGGGGGAGATATTGAAGAGGAGAGTGCATTCCGGGATGTTTTCAGATCAACTTGGGCTATGCATTTGTATGTGTTGTTCGAGGCTGGTCTCTATTCTCAAATATTTGAAGATAAATTACAAAATACCTATCCTGTGCTTGGTGGTACATTTGAGTTCAGTTTATATGTCATCTAAGGAACTTGGGACTGACCAGCGTTTTACATCCCACTTGGAGGAACATCTGGTCAAACGCAACAACAGCCAAAACATTTTGGAATATCCTCCTCATGCTTGTCGCAGCCTGGTGACAAACTGTTGTGGGATGGCATCCCATTCTTCAACATGCATTTTTCCACTAGTCAAGTTGTGTTGGATCACTGGATTTGGTCTGGAACAGAGTCTTTCCATTAGTTACTATGAGAAAAAATGTTTTGAAGGTTAACTAGCTTCCCAGAATGACTTGTGCTCCGTGTTTTGTCTTTGACATTGCTTCCCTATATGGTGACTTATGTATTAAGTCTCCTCCAGTCTCCCTTCCGTCCTGCCTCCCGCCACACCTACAGATCCTCCCACTCGCCCCCCTGTTGGATTTATACCGTTTTTAGATTGGGAGACATGATTCCCAGCTGAGCTAACAGGGGCTGGAGCTCCACCCGTCGTCTTCTTTTGAGCCACGACAAGGACAAATAGAGAAAGATAAAGATGGAGGGAGAGCGCAGAAGCAAGTGTAGCCGGTGCATCTGATGTATTTTAAATGACTTTGACAGAAGAGTTTCAACAGTCTCGCCGGGCTGGTGCTAATCTGATGTGAGAGGATGCCAAACTGAGGCTGATGGGACACACAGATAGAGGAAGGCTGAGAGGCAGTGAGAGAGAGAGAGACAGAGAGAGAGTGAGGGGTAATGGAGGTGCTCACTCAGCTGGTGAGAAAGCTGCCCTCTTCATCTTTTTATCTGCAGCCTCTGTCTTTCCCACTTTGCTGCTGCCTTCCTCACCAAGTTGTATCCATTTGCCACCAAGCCCCAGCTCTCCTCTTTTCTCCCCCTCTTTTTTTCTTCTTTCATACTTTACATCAAGCTGCCGCTCGGCTCTTCCCGTCTTTCTCCTTGTCATCCCCCCCAGCACCACACTGTCCCCGCTCCTCTGTCTTTCATAGACGATTTAGGAAGGCACAGCCTCTCCCTTCCATTTATGAAATTGCTCTTGCTATTTCCTGCCACCCCCCTCTGCCGCCAACCTTTGTACCACTGCTCCTCCGCGCACATCTTTATTGGATGGATGCACCCTCTCTCTGTGGATAGTCAAAACACAACCCTATTCCTCGGAGGCCAGTGCTCCAAAAACAAAACACAGCAACAGAGAAAAAAAAATCTTTGGGGTAATATTTTCAGACAGCAGGCTCTGCCCCTGACTCGGCAACCACAATAACACAGAAAGCATCATTCATAATCGTCACCCATGGCCTCTTGTTCACCTCATAGCCCCATGGCCACTGGGAAAACACAAACGCTGCCCCAATTTTCCCTTGGCTGTGTCTTTTTTATGAATACACTGTCCTAAGTGTTGTGCAAGTGCTCCTGCAATCATTTTCAAGGCAGTGAAATATGTTTTGTCCTACAAGTAGAGTATGGTGCTTTCATCGGAACTTTCCGGGAGTCTGGCAGCAGCAGTCGAGCAATAAGAGAAAGTAGAGGATCCTTTCTCAATCAACAACAGTCAACAACAAGAGTCAACTTTATTGTCAATTCTTCACACGTATAAGACATACAAGGAATCGAAATTACGTTTTCAGCACAGTCCCAATCAAGGGGATCCAGACCGAGGCCAGGAAAAAAAAAACATCAATAGCCATAGCACACATAAACAAGTTACAAAGAATTCACAAGACTTGCAACAGAGGGGAGGGAGTGGGAGCTACGGGGGAAGGCTGCTGCTATACAAGCGCTGCCCAGCCGTCCATCACCCCTAAGGGATTCAAACGGTGGTGAAGGCGTGGGGTGGAGGGGTGGAGGGGTGCATATGCTCATAGTCAGGGTGTAGTGTTGTTGTGTCTATAGGCCTGGAGTCGCTCTGCAGGCATTACGAGCAAAGTTCAACTCCCAGGTGTTGTTGAAGGAGGGAGGGAGGTCAGAGCGTACATCACTGAGGTGTCCTCAGAAAATGTTTACAGAACAACCTTCTTCTGTTATGAGCACCGTCAAGGCCATGCAAGGGAGTCAAATCGTAATTTAGAATTGTTGTTTTCCAAGCGAGCAGACATTTTGATGGCTTGTCTGTTCTAATCGTCCATGGGGCCAATTTTTGCATTTTTGCATTTCAGTAAGCCTCTCCATGATCTGATCCAACTTACGATTCAGTTCAAAATCACCACAGTCTGTGATCACACAGCTCGACCCAATGCCTTCCATTGCAACGGGCAGCCTTTGGGCCTGCCATCGTCTTCCGATTTTGACGATACACCAGGGCAATGCCCAGCCCAATCAGCAGATGCCCTGCGATCACGGGTCCAAATAGGTAGCTATCTTCCACGTCCTCGACGATCAGCACTGAGAGGCACATGATTCTCCATTTCTCCCAGGATTCTCTCACGTACCCTGCAGCAATAGTTCCGTCACGGCAGTCAGGTTCCCAAGAACCTCTTTCCCTCGTCAAGAAGATTTTGTGAATTGAGTCGAGAGTCCAACTAATCAATTCCATGTCTGGTGTTTAGATTTCGGAGGCTCTTAAAAAGTGCAGACAGGACAGGACAAGAGAGCAAGCAGAGAGAGACAGAGAAGGAGGAAAAATGTGACCGCCTCCACCAAGTGCCAAGCCATTGTATGTTTTTTTATATTATTTATTGGGCATGTAGCAATTAAGGGTGTAAAAACAAAAATCGATTTTTCCATTAATCGCCATTCTTATTTGTAACCATTCTTAATCAATAAAAAAAAAAAATATATATAAAAAATCGGTTAAAAAAACAACAAAAACACAAACAAACAAAAAATAAATAAATATATATATACATATATATATATATATATATATATATATATATATATATATATATATATATATATATATATATATATATATATATATATATATATACATATACATATATATATATATATATACATATATATATATATATATATATATATATATATATATATATATATATATATATATATATATATATATATGTATATATATACATATATATATATATATATATATATATATATATATATATATATATATATATATATATATATATATATATATATATATATATATATGTGTATATATGTATATATATATATATACATATATGTATATATATATATACACTACCGTTCAAAAGTTTGGGGTCACATTGAAATGTCCTTATTTTTGAAGGAAAAGCACTGTAGTTTTCAATTTTAAACTAGTCTTAACTTTAAAGAAATACACTCTATACATTGCTAATGTGGTAAATGACTATTCTAGCTGCAAATGTCTGGTTTTTGGTGCAATATCTACATAGGTGTATAGAGGCCCATTTCCAGAAACTATCACTCCAGTGTTCTAATGGTACAATGTGTTTGCTCATTGGTTCAGAAGGCTAATTGATGATTAGAAAATCCTTGTGCAATCATGTTCACACATCTGAAAACAGTTTACCTCGTTACAGAAGCTACAAAACTGACCTTCCTTTGAGCAGATTGAGTTTCTGGAGCATCACATTTGTGGGGTCAATTAAACGCTCAAAATGGCCAGAAAAAGAGAACTTTCATCTGAATCTCGACAGTCTATTCTTGTTCTTAGAAATGAAGGCTATTCGACAAAATTGTCTGGTTGACCCCAAACTTTTGAACGGTAGTGTATGTATATATATATATATATATATATATATATATATATATATATATATATATATATATATATATATATATATATATATATATATATATATATATATATATATATTTATATATGTATATCTATATATATATATATATATATATATATATATATATATATATATATATATATATATATATATATATATATATATATATATATATGTGTGTGTATATATTAGGGCTGGGCGATATATCGATATACGCGATATATCGCGGGTTTGTCTATAGAAAATGACTATATCGTGATATTCGAGTAGACGTTCTCACGCAGTTGCTTTTAGCTGCTGGCATCACACGGCAGGCTTTTCCCACTCCTTGTGTCTCCTTCTCACAGACAACAAGCGCACTTTCTACAAACCCTGTTTCCATATGAGTTGGGAAATTGTGTTAGATGTAAATATAAACGGAATACAATGATTTGCAAATCCTTTTCAACCCATATTCAATTGAATGCACTACAAAGACAAGATATTTCATGTTCAAACTCATAAACTTTTTTTTTTTTTTGCAAATAATAATTAACTTAGAATTTCATGGCTGCAACACGTGCCAAAGTAGTTGGGAAAGGGCTTGTTCACCACTGTGTTACATGGCCTTTCCTTTTAACAACACTCAGTAAACGTTTGGGAACTGAGGAGACACAATTTTTAAGCTTCTCAGGTGGAATTATTTCCCATTCTTGCTTGATGTACAGCTTAAAGGCCTACTGAAATGCGATTTTCTTATTGAAACGGGGATAGCAGGTCCATTCTATGTCATACTTGATCATTTCGCGATATTGCCATATTTTTGCTGAAAGGATTTAGTAGAGAACATGGACGATAAAGTTCGAACTTTTGGTCGCTGATAAAAAAAGCCTTGCCTGTACCAGAAGTAGCAGACGATATGCGCGTGACGTCACCGGTTGTGGAGCTCCTCATATCTGCACATTGTTTACAATCATGGCCACAAGCAGCGAGAGTGATTCGGACCGAGAAAGCGACGATTTCCCCATTAATTTGAGCGAGGATTAAATATTTGTGGATGAGGAAAGTGAGAGTGAAGGACTAGAGGGCAGTGGAAGCGATTCAGATAGGGAAGATGCTGTGAGAGGCGGGTGGGACCTGATATTCAGCTGGGAATGACTAAAACAGTAAATAAACACAAGACATATATATACTCTATTAGCCACAACACAACCAGGCTTATATTTAATATGCCACAAATCAAACCCGCATAACGAACACCTCCCCCCTCCCGTCCATATAACCCGCCAATACAAATCAAACATCTGCACAACACACTCAATCCCACAGCCCAAAGTACTGTTCACCTCCCCAAAGTTCATACAGCACATATATTTCCCCAAAGTTACGTACGTGACATGCACATAGCGGCACGCACGTACGGGCAAGCGATCAAATGTTTGGAAGCCGCAGCTGCGTACGTACTCACGGTACCACGTCTGCGTATCCAACTCAAAGTCCTCCTGGTAAGAGTCTCTGTTGTCCCAGTTCTCCACAGGCCAATGGTAAAGCTTGACTGTCATCTTTCGGGAATGTAAACAATGAAACATCGGCTACGTGTTTGTGTTGCTGCAGCCGGCCGAAATACACCGCTTCCCATCTACAGCTTTCTTCTTTGCTGTCTCCATTGTTCATTGAACAAATTGCAAAAGATTCACCAACACAGACGTCCAGAATACTGTGGAATTTTGCGATGAAAACAGACGACTTAATGGCTGGCCACAATGGTGTCCCAAAATGTCAGCTACAATTCGTGACGTCACGCGCAGGCGTCATCATACCAAGACGTTTTCAGCAGGATATTTCGCGCGAAATTTAAAATTGCACTTTAGTAATCTAACTCGGCCATATTGGCATGTGTTGAAATGGTAAGATTTCATCATTAGGGTTGGGTATCGTTTGAATTTGAACGATTCCGATTCCGATTCCGATTCTTTCTTTCGATTCCGATTCCTGACGATTCTCGATTCCGATTCTTTTAAGAGGCAGGGTCAAAAAAAAGTTTAGGATATTTTAAATGAGCTAGCTAACCTACAGTCTTTCTGAATGAAATAGTCTGACATTCTCCATCAATTTTAATTCTATTAACTTTTTATTAACTTTACTATAAATTCCTCACAGGGCTGTTTTCAACTAGAATATAAATACCAAATCTATGAACTTGAATATAAATATTATAAATTATGAATACATTTTCCCAGGGGTACACTTTCCTCAAGAGAGCTTTATTTTTGAAAACCTCATGAAAACACATTTACACACAAGTGTATGATGCTGCAGGAAACCTCATGAAAACACATTTACACACACAAGTGTATGATGCTGCAGGTACTTAAAAATGTTACCGTGCTCCCACTGATGGGCTAACCTGGTGCAGAAAAGCAAATAAACAATAAGAAACAACTTGCAAAACCCAGTCCAGATTAGCAGCAGGTACAGTATAAAATCAGAGACAGTTCTTGTTTAGGAAAATGACCATATCCGCCTTCTCAGGCTGTGGAAAATACACGTTCGCTGGGTGTGGAAGAAGCTTGAACGCATAAATAGGAGAAAGCGAGATCTGACAGCAAAGGATAAGTCTTTTGTTGGTTCCACCGGACCACCACCATGCAGCAGGGTCGTCAGACATAAGTATCGGTGGAACGTCCTGGTACATCTGCAGCTCTCTCTCCACTCGTTTCTTGATGGACATGGAGCTCTGTTATTTCGCGGTTATTTCATTTTTTTTGGTAAAGTAAAGCCACACTTTCGACCGCCGACGCCCGCTATCCATGCTTGAGCTTGACTGACTCGCTCGGCTATGCTAACACTTCCGGCGGTGGGCGCTTCTCCGTTGGTGTTCAGCGGCTTCTTCTTCCGGTTCGGCTGACATATTTTTTTTCCGGTCGGCGGACTGGGTATCGAAAATAAGAATCGAAATTTAAACTTTTGAACGATTCCGGGAGAATCGGAAAGTTAGTCCCGGTTCCAATCGATACTCGATACCCAACCCTATTCATCATTGATGTATAAACTATCAGACTGCGTGGTCGGTAGTAGTGGGTTTCAGTAGGCCTTTAAGTTGTTCAACAGTCCGGGGGTCTTCGTGGTGGTATTTTAGGCTTCATAATGCGCCACACATTTTCAATGGGAGACAGGTCTGGACTACAGGCAGGCCAGTCTAGTACCCGCACTCTTTTACTATGAAGCCACGTTGATGTAACACGTGGCTTGGCATTGTCTTGCTGAAATAAGCAGGGGCGTCCATGGTAACGTTGCTTGGATGGCAACATATGTTGCTCCAAAACCTGTATGTACCTTTCAGTATTAATGGCGCCTTCACGGATGTGTAAGTTACCCATGTCTTGGGCACTAATACACCCACATACCATCACAGATGCTGGCTTTTCAACTTTGCGCCTATAACAATCCGGATGGTTCTTTTCCTTTTTGGTCCGGAGGACACAACGTCCACAGTTTCCAAAAACAATTTGAAATGTGGACTCGTCAGACCACAGAACACAGCTATGTCAGAGCAAATCCAAGGTGGCCGACAGCACTGTCTTTTGTATGTCTGCTTGTCAAAGTGGTCTGAATTTCTATCTGTTTTAATTTATTTTTTAGCCAATTTAAGTAAATTGTACTAGTTTTAAGCATAACAATTGATGAATGAAGGCTTACTTCCAAAAAGTGGCATTTCTGACTGCTTTTGTTGGATTTGGAAATCTGGAGGCCTTTGACCTGCTGAAGCCAGGAGATGTTTTGCTAGCTGAAATTTTGGCCTTCCACCTGCCACAGCCCGGATCTATCCTGGCCCCAGCTTGGCCTTCCATTGCCTACAGACTGGGTCTGCTAACTTCATCGTGGCCTTCCACTGCCTACAGACAGGATCTGCTAGCTGCAGACCGGATCTGCTAGCTTCATCCTGGCCTTCCATCTGCCACAGCCTGGATCTGCTAGCTTCATCTTGGCCTTCCATCTGCCACAGCCTGGATCTATCCTAGTCTCAGTTTGGCCTTCCACTACCTACAGTCTGGGTCTGCTAGCTGCATTTTGGCCCTCCATCTGCCACAGCCTGGCTCTAACCTAGCCCCAGCTTGGCCTCTCACTGCCTACAGACTGGGTCTGCTAGCTTCATCTTGGCCTTCCATCTGCCACAGCCTGGCTCTAACCTAGCCCCAGCTTGGCCTCTCACTGCCTACAGACTGGGTCTGCTAGCTTCATCTTGGCCTTCCATCTGCCACAGCCTGGCTCTAACCTAGCCCCAGCTTGGCCTCTCACTGCCTACAGACTGGGTCTGCTAGCTCATCTTGGCCTTCCATCTGCCACAGCCTGGATCTATCTTAGCCTCAGACTGACTAAGGCTGGGCCTCTGTTAGCCTTAGCTTGGCCTTCCAACTGCTGTAGCCTGGACATCTGAACTTTGAATATTGGACCTGGGTAGGTAGTAAAACAATTTAACAATGACTTTGACAAAAGCTCTGTATTTAACATTAATGATTTTTCCTGGACTTGTTTTCTGCAATTGTAGTGGGGTACCTGACCAGGTGCTCCACCAACCTTTAACTCTACCGAACGCAATAACAATCACCTGGTCCTACGAAACTACAGCATTTACACAAAGCTTATTGATATCTACATGTGGGTCAGTGCTAAATAATTCTAACCAGCTTCATTTATGGGGTATTTCTGTGTTAAATAGATGTTTTTCTCCTTCTGAAATTAATCATTTTGACATTGTGAAGCCAAGTAATGTTGTCATCAGGTTACCTTGCCATATGAAAGGAAACATTTTTATATTGCTCTTACTTCTTCTATCAGGCAATGTGCAACCAAATCCAGGCCCAGCTTTGTACAACATCAGTACTCCTGATGAATTTAGAGCTAAGTCAGGTCTTGGTTTAATTCATTCAAATATTAGAAGTCTACTGCCAAAATTAGACTTAGTCAAAATCTGGATTCAAACAACCAATGCAGACATATTTATCTTATCAGAAACCTGGCTAACCAAAGCAGTCTCTGACAAGGACATTGTTATAAATGGATATAATGTCTTCCGATGCGATCGTCCTCGAAAAGGTGGAGGAGTGGCTATGTATATCAAAAACAAATTTAATGTTACCTTATTATCATCACTGTCAATCACTAAACAATTTGAACTCCTTGCCCTGCAGCTTGAATTCTCACATGGCCAACCTCTCGCAATTGTAGGCTGTTATAGACCTCCCTCTGCCTCTGTAATCGCCCTGAGAAGGGAGATGTTTGAGTATACAGATACGAGGACACAACTTCGTTCTGCTCACGTCTGTATTGACTGCAAACAAAATCAAACACCAAACATGTACAAGTACACAGTATTGCAACAAACATAAAATGCACTCCAGTATTATCATACGGATTTTACATTCAAATAATCGAGTAGGTTTTCCTGTTCTTTGCACTAATAGACTTTACCTTAGTGTAACAGTATTTGAAGATGTCTCAACAAGTAAATACAAAGGTTCACCCAATACAGTAAGCCTATATTGTTTTGGTAACAAAAGTCACTAATCATTCTTTAAGATTAAACAAACTACACTGAATTAGTCCCAGAAACTGTAGTAAATACACATTTCATCAGCAATATACACAGATTAATAATTAACTACGCACAGTACCTTTCTATATATTTAACACTGTTGATGCAGTTAGAATCTGCTTCGTCATCGGCATGTATAAAGCCTTGTCGACTGAAAAGACACATATCATAAAAATATACTCTCTCAACCATGTTTAAACACTATAAAAATACATTCGGGGGTAAAACTATTTACAAAAAGACACTTGTACCTGAGAAGGGAGATGTTTGAGTATACAGATACGAGGACACAACTTCGTTCTGCTCACGTCTGTATTGACTGCAAGCAGGAAGTCAGGTGTCCTCTAGTATCGCTCCCAGCACAACGCGCCCCCTGCTGGAGCCGTCCAGTACTACCATGGCTCTTATTAATGCTGGCATTACAATAACATTAGCTCCATATTCTACAAATAACGGTGCTTTACTGTTGTCATTAACAATAAACATTTTTAAATTGCGAATATAAAATGACATAGTAATACAACTCAAGAGCTTACTTTGCTACTTACAATCACTGTATTCTACTAGTAACTAAATTAACATCCTGTCACATACTCCCCCTCAAAATTAAATGTTGTCCTCAACATCCTTACATTTAGCATTAGATTTTTAACCACCATTAAACATGTTCCAAGACAGGTTTACAAGCTGGAACTCTTTTGATACATTCTGTTTTTGCACTTCAAACATGAGCAAACATGGGTTTACAGGCTGGAACTCTTTTGATACATTCTGTTTTTGCAATTCAAACATGAACAAACATGGATTTACAGGCTGGAACTCTTTTGATACATTCTGTTTTTGCAATTCAAACATGAACAAACATAGATTTACAGGCTGGAACTCTTTTGATACATTCTGTTTGTTTGTTTTTTTTACTTCCATAAGTCTTCAGCAGTGGTAACTGTTGTAAGTGGGTATCAGTCTACGTTCCGTACAAGTAAAGGTGCTGGTCGTTCCATGACGACACTGGTTGTGTCCATATCTGAGGTCTTGCATAAATGAGTGTTTCAGCAATATTGTAACAAGATGGGGATCCAAATTTATCATATTGGAAGATCTTTGGCGGTCTTCGCTGTCGCTGAGGTCTCTCATATGTCACTTCTGCTTCGCTTCCTCTCGTGTTGTCCATAGTAGGCAGCGGTGCACACTTCCCAGTATCAGGTGAATTGTCACTATGAACATCCTGGTTTTCCTGTTGGTTGTCATCAATGTCCTTTAATGGTACAGGTGTTGCAGCTCTGCTTTGGTCAAGTTCACTAGCGTCGTGTATCATGACAGGCGTCCCTTGAGTTGGTTCTGATTGCCGAGCTCGGAGCTGATGTGGCGAGTCTATGAAATAGTAATCATCCTCATCATTGTCGTCCTCTGCATCATCTTCCACTTTATCACTCGTTTTCCTTTTTAGTTTCAAAGTTGGACGCACTTCAGCTTCCAGCGGCAGGTGATCACATGGCAAGAGAAGGTTACGGTGAAGAATCCTTGACTTTCCTTTCCCAATTTCGGGTCTCAGTTCATAAATAGGAACATCCTCTCCCACTTGTCGAACCACAGTATGAATAGTGTCTTCCCAGTGATTTCTGAGCTTTCCTGTGCCCCCGCGAAGGGTCATGTTCCGCACTAGCACACGGTCACCTGGGTATAACACTGAACTCCTCACTTTCCCATCATATATCCTCTTGTTTCTCTGGGCTGATTTGTGTGCATTTTGCCATGCAATTATGTATGCCTCTTGCATTCCTTTTTTCCACTGGTTGACATACTCTCTGTGACTACCACTTCCTGTTTCAGTGGGCAAGTTAAACAACATGTCAATGGGTAACCTTGGGGAATGGCCATACAACAAGTAGAATGGGGAGAAGCCAGTTACTTCTGTTCGTGTGCAGTTATAAGCAAATGTTAACTTATTTAGGGAGTCTTTCCAGTTTGCCTTGTCTCTGTCTGTGAGAGTTTTTAGCATCTGCATTAGTGTGCGGTTGAAACGTTCTACTTGTCCATTTCCCTGCGGATGATATGGGGTAGTCCTTGACCCCGCCACACTACAATATTTGCTCAATTGTGAGAATAGTTGGTTTTCAAACTCACCCCCCTGATCGTGATGGATGCGTTTTGGAAATCCAAATTTAAGGGCATAATCATTAAATATTTTGTCAGCCACAGTTTGTCCAGATTTGGATGTTGTAGGGTACGCCTGTGCGAAGCGGGTAAAATGGTCCACAACTACCAATACATACTCATAGCCACCACTGCATCTATCCAGATGAAGAAAGTCCACTGAAACAAGCTCAAAGGGCTGTGTGGTGACAATACTTGTAAGAGGGGCCCTTGTCTCACGGCTAGGTTTTTTCTGTTTTAGGCAAGTACAGCTCATTACATATTGCTCTATGTCTCGCTGCATGTAAGGCCAGTAAAAACGGTCTCTAATCAATGACACGGTTCTGTCAGTCCCTCGGTGTCCCATTTGGTTATGTAGTTCCTTTAATACAGTAGTTTTGTGTTTTTCAGGCAATACCAGTTGTTTCCTGTTGGTAGTTTTTCTCCATAAAACTCCACTTCCATCTGTCTCCAGTTTTTCCCACTCTCTGAGTAAGCAGCGGCTGTGTACACTAAATGTTCTCAGTTCTTGGCGCAAGGGTCTTGCTCCAGACACCTTACTTTGCAGCACTGGTCCAATATGGGAGTCATCTTGCTGATCCTGGTATATCTGCGCAAGTGTTAACGACACAACTGAGGTATCCTGAGCACCTGGCAGGTTTGTGACAGATATAGCCATTGACCACAAGGCATTTGAATATGGCTGTGTATCTACTGCCTGAGCGGTAGCCCCAACTGCATCATAAGACATTTCTTCCGTACACTCACTCATCAGAGATTCTAAGTCAACTGGCATTCTAGACAAACTATCAGCATCAATGTTCTCTTTGCCAGGTCGGTACTCAATGGTAAAGTTGAAATCAGCTAATTCTGCCACCTATCTACTCCCTGTTGCATTTAATTTAGCAGTGGACAACACATAAATCAAGGGATTATTGTCGCTGTATATTGTGAAAAAGGGTGCATAATAAAGATAGTCGCGAAAACGCTCTGTGATTGCCCACTTCAGAGCGAGGAATTCCAGTTTACCTGAATGGAGGTTGTAGTTTTTCTCTGCTGCTGACAAGGTACGTGAACCATATGCTATTACCCGAAGCTTCCCGTCCTGCTTCTGATACAGCACAGCTCCCAGCCCTTTGTTTGAAGCGTCCGTGTGGAGTACAAATGGCTGGGAAAAATCTGGGAAGGCTAGGACAGGTGGTTGAACTAGACACTTTATCAGTTGCTCAAGAGTTTTTTGATGTGACTCCTTCCATTCAATGGGTGTGTGAGATGACACCACTTTTGCACTTCCTCTTTTTGTCCACTTGCCTTTCTTAGGTCGTGAGCTCTCCTCCTCCGCTGGTCCCTTGATCAGGTCGTAAAGGGGACTGGCAATACGAGAGAAGTTCTTTATATACTGACGATAGTAGCTCAACAGTCCCAAAATCCGTCTCATCTCACCAACTGTCTTCGGGTTTTTTTTCTTTCAGCACAGTTACGGCGGCGGTATCAGCAGGATCCATTTTATTTCCTTCTGCTGATACGATCCTCCCAAGGTAGCGAATTTGAGTTTTGAATAACTCGCATTTGCTTGGTTTCAGTTTGATCCCATACTGTCGAAGTCTCCGCAACACGTTCCTCACATCATTCACATGACTTTCGAATGTTCTGCTAAACACAAGTGTGTCATCAAGGTACGGGACACATATTTTGTCTCGGAGGCCCTCTAAACACTCTTCCATGCAGCGTTGAAAGGCTGCTGGAGCATTCATCAAACCGAAGGGGATTCTTTCCCATTCATACAGGCCCCATGGTGTCACAAAGGCTGTTAGGTGCTTGCTATCTTTGGCCATAAACCCCTGGTGATAGGCTTTTCCCTGGTCTAACAGTGAGAACATGGTGTTTCCTCCAAGGCCATCCATGATATCCTGGACTCTGGGGATGGGCTACCTGTCAGGATGAGTCTTTCGGTTTAGCTCTCTATAGTCTATACACAAACGCAAAGACCCACACTTCCTTCTTACACAAACAACAGGTGAAGCATATGACGAGTGTGACTTCACTACCCACCCCTGTGCAATCAAGTCTAGCAAATAGTCTTTAATTTCCTCATACAGAGGCTTAGGAACTGACATATAAGTTCGTACTACCGGCTCAGGATCTTTAAGCTCAATTTTTAGCTCGAGCTTCTCAATACAGCCTGTCACTGTCGGACTTAGAGAAAGAATGTGATTCCCCCCGCAGCATGTCCCGCACAACCTGTCTCTGGTTTTCATTTAGATGACTGAGGTCAATAGGGGGATCCTAAGGTTCTACACTTGCTGGTTGGTCGTGGTGTTGGGCCTGACTAGTATTTACATCAACAGTTGAGTCTACTTCCTTGGCTACACCAAGAGGATACGCAGTTGTAATTAAATGTGCTGTACCAATAACTACTCTTCCTGTTAGCATGATGTCATGGTCAGTGGGGTTTTGGACACTAAGGATGATGTTTGGTTGTGTCCCTTTTTCGACCTGTACTAGTGTGTTACAAAATTCAAGTCCCTCTGGCCACTGAGGATTGTCATCAGGTTCAAAAACTAACGTGGTGGCTTCTTTAAAGGGTCTGACATTGATTTTGCATTTTACTTTAACAGCACAATGGCTTGGCACACTCACTCTTTGACAGGCAGTTTTCACAAGGTACTCACTTGTTCGCTCAACACTCACTGCTTCAATGAATGCCCTTAAGGTATTTTTCTTTAGGGTGAGAAATGCCAGGTGAACAGCCTGTATCAGTTGATTCTCCTCTCCACCGTGAGTCTTGTTTTCTTGGCTGTTAACAATAATACATTCAATTACATTGAAGCCTATTATTGGGCGGGACTGTTGGTTACCTTTTATAACAAGTACAGGAACTTGGATCTCTTCAGAGGCGGCTGCTAGCCTAAACGTAATTTCTACCCACCCTACATATGGCATTTCTGTTCCATTTGCCGCCTCTATTTGCAAGGGGTTATTTGGATCGATGATGTCTCCAATGTCTCTCAGTGTGATATTTGGTAAGTTACATGCTTTCCATACTTCATCAATCGCTGATACCTGTGAGCCCGTGTCCCAGAGTACTTGGGTTTGCTTCCCCTGCAGGTAGCAGTCGACGAGACATTTTTTTCCAACCAAATCTGTAACTGTTTGCTGTTTACTTATTATTATTCTTTCTTGGCCAGTTGTTGTGTTACATGAATACTTTTTGTGTTTACGGCTAAATGTGAGCGGGTGGTTAAGGTTAATGTTGTGTCCTGACAACTTATGAATCTGACATTGTTCGTTATTTTTACAGTTAGTGTTTGTTTGGGACATCCTAATTAAATTGGTCACTCCCTGTCCCTTGGGGGCAACCGCCCATCGTTTAAAGTGGTCCCTCTTGCTGCACCCTGCTGTCCTCTGTATCTTCTGCAGCCAGCGTGGAAGTGCTCACTACTGCCACATCTGTAGCAATGCTGGCAGTACTCCTCACCTTCCTGTTGACACAGGAAGCATCTTGGTCGGGGACGTGGTGTTGGGTATCTCTGTGGTGCAAACCTCTTTCTGTTGCACCATAAGTTTTAGCTGCTCTATCTCGCTTTTCAATTTTTCTTGTTCCTCATTATTTTCTGATGTGTCACTTTTACCAGTACGTAACAGAATTGTTATTTTGTCCATCAAGTTCAATAATTCTGACAACCCTTCATCTTCAAATTCACACAGTTCATCACGTTCAATATAGTGAAGGATATGGGAAACAATAGCATTGCGGGTTTTGCCAACAATGTCCTCTCTATTTGTTCCAGGGATTTGAAGAAAGTCACTTACTTGCATTAACTGGTCTATATTCAGTTGAAAAAGTGTTCCTTTGATTTCAAATTGCAGCTTCTCTACCTCTGACTCCATCTTGGCAGGTGAGAGACAAGTAAATAGGTTTTTTTTGTTGTGTTGCCTGTTACCGTGGACTTTGCTGCTCCCTGGTGGACACGATGCACCTCAGAATACGTGCTTTCCTTGGCAAGGCTTCCACTCCCACCTTAATTGCAGTCTCTCCAACCTGAATTTTTTTTAATGAGATGGTAGATGTGCGGTGTCTTCCCTGATTTGGGGATGCCAACCTCACCTCTCTCATCCCAGCGGTGCCTCCAAAATGTAATCGCCCTGAGAAGGGAGATGTTTGAGTATACAGATACGAGGACACAACTTCGTTTTGCTCACGTCTGTATTGACTGCAAACAAAATCAAACACCAAACATGTACAAGTACACAGTATTGCAACAAACATAAAATGCACTCCAGTATTATCATACGGATTTTACATTCAAATAATCGAGTAGGTTTTCCTGTTCTTTGCACTAATAGACTTTACCTTAGTGTAACAGTATTTGAAGATGTCTCAACAAGTAAATACAAAGGTTCACCCAATACAGTAAGCCTATATTGTTTTAGTAACAAAAGTGAAGTGAAGTGAATTATATTTATATAGCGCTTTTCTCTAGTGACTCAAAGCGCTTTACATAGTGAAACCCAATATCTAAGTTACATTTAAACCAGTGTGGGTGGCACTGAGAGCAGGTGGGTAAAGTGTCTTGCCCAAGGACACAACGGCAGTGACTAGGATGGCGGAAGCGGGAATCGAACCTGCAACCCTCAGGTTGATGGCACGGCCACTCTACCAACCGAGCTATACCGCCCCAAGTCACTTATCATTCTTTAAGATTAAACAAACTACACTGAATTAGTCCCAGAAACTGTAGTAAATACACATTTCATCAGCAATATACACAGATTAATAATTAACTACGCACAGTACCTTTCTATATATATTTTTTTTTTATTTTATTTAATTTTTAAAAAATTTTTTCTTCTATCTCTTTTCTCTCTTTTTTCTCTTCTCTTCTTTAGCTTTTCACTTGGCCCAAAAAACAAAACCTAAATATTGAAACCATACAGTTTGGGCGAGCTCAATGGGTCTCGAGGCTTGCAGTCTGAACAAAGGTTAAATTTCCAGTCACAATGAAAGGTGATATTTACCATTTTTATTATTTTTATTCAAATCGTTTTAGTTTTCTATTAAATAAATTGGATTTACATTGTTTGTACTATTATTTTAATATTTTGTGTGTGTGTGTGTATATATGTATATATATATATATATATATATATATATATATATATATATATATATATATATATATATACATATATATATATATATATATATATATATATATATATATATATATACACAGTGTATATGTATGTATGTATATATATGTATATATGTATATATATATATATATATATATATATATATATATATATATATATATATATATATATATATATATATATATATATATATATATATATATATATATATATATATACACACACACACAAAATATTAAAATAATAGTACAAACAATGTAAATCCAATTTATTTAATAGAAAACTAAAACTATTTGAATAAAAATAATAAAAATGGTAAATATCACCTTTCATTGTGACTGGAAATATATATACATACATATATACACTACCGTTCAAAAGTTTGGGGTCACCCAAACAATTTTGTGCAATATCCTTCATTTCTAAAAACAAGAATAGACTGTCGCGTTTCAGATGAAAGTTCTCTTTTTCTGGCCATTTTGAGCGTTTAATTGACCCCACAAATGTGATGCTCCAGAAACTCAATCTGCTCAAAGGAAGGTCTGTTTTGTAGCTTCTGTAACGAGCTTAACTGTTTTCAGATGTGTGAACATGATTGCACAAGGGTTTTCTAATCATCAATTAGCCTTCTGAGCCAATGAGCAAACACATTGTACCATTAGAACACTGGAGTGATAGTTGCTGGAAATGGGTCTCTATACACCTATGTAGATATTGCACCAAAAACCAGACATTTGCAGCTAGAATAGTCATTTACCACATTAGCAATGTATAGAGTGTATTTCTTTAAAGTTAAGACTAGTTTAAAGTTATCTTCATTGAAAAATAAGGACATTTTAATGTGACCCCAAACTTTTGAACGGTAGTGTGTATATATATATATATATATATATATATATATATATATATATATATATATATATATATATATATATATATATATATATATATATATATTAAGTAATTGTGGCTCAATTTGCCTTAATTTTTTTTATGTTAATGTATTATTATTTAATATATATTATTGTTTTAGTTGCTAAAGAGATATTCCTGGCTCTGAATTTGCTCATTGCTATTTTTATGTTTTTGTTCATTATTTGTTGCCGTCATCATTAAACGAACAGGTTACTCATCAGTTACTCAGTACTTGAGTAGTTTTTTCACAACATACTTTTTACTTTTACTCAAGTAAATATTTGGGTGACTACTCCTTACTTTTACTTGAGTAATAAATCTCTAAAGTAACAGTACTCTTACTTGAGTACAATTTCTGGCTACTCTACCCACCTCTGGTACTTTCACGTGTCCAATAAAGATTTTATTAATTTATGATGTCTCAGGTGTGATTCCCTACAATAGGGCCCCACAGCACACTGGATTCCAGTTAATTAAAATACCACAACACTGGATATTGTTCAGATAAGTTAAATTTAATAACTTGCACACAAAGCAACACTGGAGGTGACAATGATGTGCGCATTTTCCGCGCATGCGTATTAGGTCGCGTTGCGCCGACTGTCTGAGGTGGGGAGGGGTCTTAAACGACCATTGTGTGTGTGTGTGGACAAGGATAAGGTTAGGTGGGATTTACCCTTAGTGTAGAAGGAGGCTGAGCATGCACGGTTTTTGCTTGGTGGTGAGAAAGAATTTGCCATCAATCCCCTGTGGATCGGCGCCTATGTTTGGGGTCATTGTCCTGTTGGAACACCCAACTGCCCCCAAGACCCAACCTCCGGGCTGATGATTTTAGGGTGTCCTGAAGAATTTGGAGGTAATCCTCCTTTTTCATTGTCCCAAGCACCAGTTCCATTGGGAGCAAACCAGGCCCAGAGCATAATACTACCACCACCATGCTTGATGGTAGATATGGTGTTCCTGGGATTGAAGGCCTCACCTTTTCTCCTCCAAACATATTGCTGGGTATTGTGGCCAAACAGCTAAATTTTTGTTTCATCTGACATCACATGGACAAAGATAAGACCTTCCGGAGGAAAGTTCTGTGGTCAGATGAAGCAAAAATTTAGCTGTTTTGCTCTGTCCTGTCCAGCCCCTGAGGCAAATCCTATTGTTGATGATCATATCTACTGTAGAGAATTACTTTAGAAAAGTGCTGGATACTTCTCATGCTTTATTTGGTGTTTGACTTTATTAAATGTTTGGGTGGAATTCTGTTTTAAACAAAACCAGTTTTATAAAGTAGAAATGTATTAGAGCTTTTTATCTAGAAATGTAGTTAATCATAGAACTGGCACCCAATGTTATTAAAAAAATATTGATTTTGAATCGAGAATCGTTTTGAATCGATAATCGATACTGAATTGAATCGTTACCCCCAAGAATCGAATCGAATTGAATTGTGTGGTGCTCAAAGATTCAAAGCCCCGGTAACAACTGATCGATATATCGATTTGTATTCCTAAATTTCAACTACATTGATCTGTGCCCTGCAAGTTTGCCTTCCGATCCAAGATCGTTTTAAACGGGAATCAATCGATTTTATCAATCCTAGAAAAAGGAAAACATTGCATATAAGAACGGCAGACTTTATATGAAAATTAGCACTTTGTATAATTAGTACGTTAGACGTTAAGTCTATTTTGCCGGTCTGTGACGTTATCAAAACATAATTGGCAGATAGCTACAGTGGCTGAGAAAGGTCAAAACAAATGCAAACACCACAAAACAATATTATGAATTACAACACAAAAACTCTCAACTACAGCGCAATTGTAAAAGCCACAACAAATGCAAATAATACATCAAAATAATATGAAGCCACAACACAAGTTTACCCCTCCCACTCTCCATGACTGAGGTTGCCAGATACGCAGCCGAATCCGAATCCTACTCCAAGGAACTTAAAAATGGCAAATGACGAGTCCTACGCTGTAAGTTTCTCTTGTTTATGCTTCTTGCAGGATGGTTTACTAAGTAATTATGCCACATTTTACTAATGTCGATTAGCCAAATGTATGTATAAAGTTACGCAGCAATATTTTAGTCTGGAATCGGGACAGATTGTTGGCATTACCCTGCTGAAATGTCTAATTTGACCGCACGGCCCACCATCGAAATAGTTAGTTAGTTAATATATAATATATTATATATCGCATAGGCTTACCTTGATGGCAAGCCAAGCCCAACAGTAAAAAAACCACCAAATTTTGTTCAGCATAACTCCATGTTGCATCCAACCTGATGCACTGCATTCTCTTTCATTTACGCACATCACCATCTTTCAGTGCAGGGTGCAATTCTATGAGCCAACCCACATTACGCATAAATCATATAGCCTATTACGATGTCAATACACAAAGTAGAAAATCATTACATGTAATGCATTATATTGTGCCAAGCAAATACCACCCCATATGTGCCTGATGCACATACAGTACCAGAAACGGCAATTAACGGTTGTTCCTCAGCGTATCAGCATATTGAGAACGAAATAAGTACTGGAACTACTTATATACAAATAGGTTTTATTTGTCGAAAATATATTTTGCCCTGTCATTTGGATGACACATATACAAATAGGTTTTATTTGTCGAAAATATATTTTGCCGTGTCATTTGGATGACACATCTACATACAGGCTAACGGGCATATATTTCCCCCGTTAGCCTATATGTCGATGTCATCGATGTGTCATTGCTAAGCATTACACTAGGAGCTGAGCACCATCTAAGCATTTGTTGCACGAACATACTAGCTTTGTTAGACAAGACCATACACTGTATTGAACAATATAGTTTACATACGAAATTTCAATTTCCATTTATTACAAGTAATAAGAAAACGTAAATGCCTTACTTACCTATCAAGAAGGAAATTAATAAGTTTGGCGTCAGATGAAAAAAATCTTCTCTACCTTCAATCGTCTCCATCTTTCAAAGGCATCCCCGATACAAATCCTTGTTTTGTTCCTGGCTTTGTCATGAATAAGTTGAGAATCGCAACGATGCCTTTTAGATTTACTAAGGTCTGACATGTTTAGTAACTCTACCAACGGCGTGGCGACGTTGGTAGAGTGGCTGTGCCAGCAATCGGAGTGTTGCTGGTTACTGGGGTTCAATTCCCACCTTCTACCTTCCTAGTCACGTCTGTTGTGTTCTTGGGCAAGACACTTCACCCTTTGCCTCTGATGGCTGCTGGTTAGCGCCTTGCATGGCAGCTCCCGCCATCAGTGTGTGAATGTGTGTGTGAATGGGTGAATGTGGAAATACAGTCAAAGCGCTTTGAGTACCTTGAAGGTAGAAAAGCGCTATACAAGTATAACCCATTTATCATTTTATTTATAACTTTACCAGTGGCAGTAGCCAGACGAAGATGGCGGTGGGTAACTGGCAACCTGGATGTTACACACTCATGGACTTCCTAATTGGTCAAACGGTAGAGGGCGGGGCATCAAGATGAAAACAATAACAACATTTCAGGGCCATCCAGCCATCCATCCATCTTCTTCCGCTTATCCGAGGTCGGGTCGCGGGGGCAGCAGCCTAAGCAGGGAAGCCCAGACTTCCCTCTCCCCAGCCACTTCGTCCAGCTCCTCCCGGGGGTTCCCGAGGCGTTCCCAGGCCAGCCGGGAGAGATAGTCTTCCCAACGTGTCCTGGGTCTTCCCCGTGGCCTCCTACCGGTCGGACGTGCCCGAAACACCTCCCTAGGGAGGCGTTCGGGTGGCATCCTGACCAGATGCCCGAACCACCTCATCTGGCTCCTCTCGATGTGGAGGAGCAGCGGCTTTACTTTGAGCTCCTCCCGGATGACAGAGCTTCTCACCCTATCTCTAAGGGAGAGCCCCGCCACCCGGCGGAGGAAACTCATTTCGGCCGCTTGTACCCGTGATCTTGTCCTTTCGGTCATGACCCAAAACTCATGACCATAGGTGAGGATGGGAACGTAGATCGACCGGTAAATCGAGAGCTTTGCCTTCCGGCTCAGCTCCTTCTTCACCACAACGGATCGATACAGAGTACGCATTACTGAAGATGCCGCACCGATCCGGCTGTCGATCTCACAATCAACTCTTCCCTCACTCGTGAACAAGACTCCGAGGTACTTGAACTCCTCCACTTGGGGCAAGATCTCCTCCCCAACCCGGAGATGGCACTCCAAACTTTTCCGGGCGAGAACCATGGACTCGGACTTGGAGGTGCTGATTCCCATCCCAGTCGCTTCACACTCGGCTGCAAACCGATCCAGTGAGAGCTGAAAATCTTGGCCAGATGAAGCCATCAGGACCACATCATCTGCAAATAGCAGAGACCTAATCCTGCAGCCACCAAACCAGATACCCTCAACGCCCTGACTGCGCCTAGAAATTCTGTCCATAAAGGTTATGAACAGAATCGGTGACAAAGGGCAGCCTTGGCGGAGTCCAACCCTCACTGGAAACGTGTCCGACTTACTGCCGGCAATGCGGACCAAGCTCTGACACTGATTATACAGGGAGCGGTCCGCCACAATAAGACAGTCCGATACCCCATACTCTCTGAGCACTCCCCACAGGACTTCCCGGGGTACACGGTCAAATGCCTTCTCCAAGTCCACAAAACACATGTAGACTGGTTGGGCAAACTCCCATGCACCCTCAAGGACCCTGCCGAGAGTATAGAGCTGGTCCACAGTTCCACGACCAGGACGAAAACCACACTGTTCCTCCTGAATCCGAGGTTCGACTATCCGGCGTAGCCTCCTCTCCAGTACACCTGAATAGACCTTACCGGGAAGGCTGAGGAGTGTGATCCCACGATAGTTGGAACACACCCTCCGGTTCCCCTTCTTAAAGAGAGGAACCACCACCCCGGGCTGCCAATCCAGAGGTACCGCCCCCGATGTCCACGCGATGTTGCAGAGTCTTGTCAACCAAGACAGCCCCACAACATCCAGAGCCTTAAGGAACTCCGGGCGGATCTCATCCACCACCGGGGCCTTGCAACCGAGGAGCTTTTTAACTACCTCGGCAACCTCAGCCCCAGAAATAGGAGAGCCCACCACAAATTCCCCAGGCCCTGCTTCCTCATAGGAAGACGTGCTGGTAGGATTGAGGAGGTCTTCGAAGTGTTCCCTCCACTGATCCACAACATCCGCAGTCGAGGTCAGCAGAACACCATCCCCACCATACACGGTATTGACATTGCACTGCTTCCCCTTCCTGAGGCGGCGGATGGTGGTCCAGAATCGCTTCGAAGCCGTCCGGAAGTCGTTTTCCATGGCTTCCCCGAACTCCTCCCATGTCCGAGTTTTTGCCTCCGCGACCGCTGAAGCCGCTCACCTCTTGGCCTTTTGGTACCTGTCTGCTGCCTCCAGAGTCCTATGAGCCAAAAGAGCCCGATAGGACTCTTTCTTCAGCTTGACGGCATCACCTACCGCTGGTTGGGTTCTAGGATTACCGCCACGACAGGCACCAACCACCTTGCGGCCACAGCTCCAATCGGACGCCTCGACAATAGAGGTGCGGAACATCGTCCACTCTGACTCAATGTCCAGCGCCTCCCTCGTGACGTGCTCAAAGTTCTTCCGGAGGTGGGAATTGAAACTCTCTCTGACAGGAGACTCTGCCAGGCGTTCCCAGCAAACCCTCACAATGCGTTTGGGCCTGCCAGGTCTGTCCGGCATCCTCCCCCACCATCGCAGCCAACTCACCACCAGGTGGTGATCGGTAGAAAGCTCCGCCCCTCTCTTCACCCGAGTGTCCAAAACATGAGACCGCAAATCCGATGACACAACTACAAAGTCGACCACGTTCCACGTCCCAAGAGCTAGCTTATGTAGCCGAGGATCGGACCGCCAAGTGCCCTGCCTTCGGCTGCCGCCCAGCTCACACTACACCCGACCTCTATGGCCCCTGCCTCTTCAGGCTGTGCCCGGCCGGGCCCCATGGGGACAGGCCCGGCTACCAGGCGCTCGCCATCGTGCCCCACCTCCGGGCCTGGCTCCAAAGGGGGGCCCCGATGACCCGCGTCCGGGAGAGGGAAATCTGGGTCCTTTGTTCGTGTTCTTCATAGAGGTCTTTGAGCTGCTCTTTGTTTGATCCCTCACCTAGGACCAGTTTGCCTTGGGAGACCCTACCAGGGGGCATAGAAGCCCCCGGACAATATAGCTCCTAGGATCATTGGGACACGCAAACTCCTCTACCACGTTAAGGTGGCAGCTCAGAGAGGAGAACATTTCAGGGCTGTAAATCAAATTTTGAAATGACCATATCCCGGCTACCGTTATCAGTTATGAAGGTATTCGAAAATAACATGATTTATTAATGCCTTTTGACATATCAGGGCCATTTAATGATGACTTGACATAAAATAATTACATATAAATGGGTTATACTTGTATAGCGCTTTTCTACCTTCAAGGTACTCAAAGCGCTTTGACAGTATTTCCAAATTCACCCATTTACACACTGATGGCGGGAGCTGCCATGCAAGGCGCTAACCAGCATCCATCAGGAGCAAGTGTGAAGTGTCTTGCCCAAGGACAACAACGGACGTGACTAGGATGGTAGAAGGTGGGGATTGAACCCCAGTAACCAGCAACCCTCCGACTGCTGGCACGGCCACTCTATCAACTTCGCCACGCCGTCCCCAATGGCTCCTTTAAGCCACCAAAGACGCGACCGAGAAAACGGAAGTGACATCGGAACAAGTTACGGTGACGCACAACATGACGTGTGAGACACAACATACAACTGGCAGCCAAGGAAAAGTTATTCCATGAGAAACAAATAAATACAAGAGATGGATGAAAGATGCTATGGAAATTAGGAAGCAAGGAGCCAACAACACCATCAGGGATGAGGGAGCATACATGCACACCTGGGACGCTGTTTGTCATTGGCGACGCCACGGCGTGGAACAGATACTGTAAGCCGGGGAACTTTATTTAGCAGGTAAATCTACTCTAAAAAAGTTGGTTGCTGTACTTTTATTGAAAAGTGCTTGAATGTTGAAAATGTGAGCAGAAAGTGTTGGTTGCACTTTATTCAAATAAGATGGGGACGCATTGGCCAATAATTGTTTGTTTCCATAATTCATTTATACATCATTCCCTTACAAGAAATAACAGGAATTTAGAAAACCTCGCCTGTAGTGTCCTGTATCCAGTATTTATTTTACAGTCACAATGGTTGATATTTTTTGCTCAAAAGTTACTGAATCGATTTCAACTCACTGAATCGAAATTTGATAATTCCTGAATCGTATCGGCACCACAAATATGTAATCGAATCGTTTGTTAAAACAAACCGTTACATCTATGGCATAAAATGTACCGTTGTTCAGTTTGTATGATGAGGCCAAAACAATCTAACCGATTTCCACAAACACTTGAGTACAGATTGTGCTGCAGATTTTTTTTATTTTGTATTTTTAGATATTTTGCTTGTGTGTGAATTCAAACCTAATCTCCTGAGAATCAGCGTCCTGTCGGGATGGGTACTTTTTCACATTTGAATTGATACGGTACAAGTTCCCAGTACCAGGTACCATCAGGTCCCAATATGTGGTAATTTTGTGTCAGTTGATAAATGTTACTTGTTTATAATACAAAACTTTTTTATGAAACATTTGAAAATGAGCTCCATATAATAACTGTTGTCCAGTACAGTTACATTATAGTCTTATATATAATATATACTAGACTTTGCATGAAGTTGCAATTCCAAGACATTAGATGGCAGTAGTATATAAGTCCTTGCCATTAAAGGCCTACTGAAACCCACTACTACCGACCACGCAGTCTGATAGTTTATATATCAATGATGAAATCTTAACATTGCAACACATGCGAATACGGCCAGGTTAGCTTATAAAGTGTAATTTTAAATTTCCCGGCAAACTTCCGGCTGAAAACATTTCGATATGATGACGTTTGCGAGTGACGTCAATGGTTGAACCTGAAGTATTGGTACACCATTGTATCCAATACAAACAGCTCTGTTTTCATCGCAAAATTCAACGGTATTCTGGACATCTGTGTTGGTGAATCTTTTGCAATTTGTTTAATGAACAATGAAGACTGAAAGAAGAAAGTTGTAGGTGGGATCGGTGTATTAGCGGCCGGCTACAGCAACACAACCAGGAGGACTTTGAGTTGGATAGCAGACGCGCTATCCGATGCTAGCCGCCGACCGCATCGATGATCGGGTGAAGTCCTTCGTCGCGCCGTCGATCGCTGGAACACAGGTGAGCACGGGTGTTGCTGAGCAGATGAGGGCTTGCGTAGGTGGAGCGCTAATGTTTTTATCATAGCTCTGACGAGGTCCCGTAGCTAAGTTAGCTTCAATGGCGTCGTTAGCAACAGCATTGCTAGGCTTCGACAGGCGGCACAGCATTAACCGTGTAGTTACAGGTCCAGTGTTTGGTTCGGTGTCTCCTGATAGTAGTATTGTTGATCTTCTGTCTATCCTTCCAGTCAGGGGCTTATTTCTTTTGTTTCTATCTGCATTTAAGCACGATGCTATCACGTTAGCTCCGTAGCTAAAGTGCTTCACCGATGTATTGTCGTGGATATAAAAGTCACTGTGAATGTCCATTTCACGTTCTCGACTCTCATTTTCAAGAGGATATAGTATCCGAGGTGGTTTAAAATACAAATCCGTGATCCACAATAGAAAAAGGAGAAAGTGTGGAATCCGATGAACCCTTGTACCTAAGTTACGGTCAGAGCGAAAAAAGATACGTCCTGCACTGCAGTCTAGTCCTTCACTCTCACGTTCCTCATCCATAAATCTTTTATCCTCGCTCAAATTAATGGGGTAATCCTCGCTTTCTCGGTCCGAATCGCTCTCGTTGCTGGTGTAAACAATGGGGAAATGTGAGGAGCCCTTCAACCTGCGACGTCACGCTACTTCCGGTACAGGCAAGGCTTTTTTTTTATCAGCGACCAAAAGTTGCAAACTTTATCATCGATGTTCTCTACTAAATCCTTTCAGCAAAAATATGGCAATTTCGCGAAATGATCAAGTATGACACATAGAATGGATCTGCTATCCCCGTTTAAATAAAAAAAACGTCATTTCAGTAAGCCTTTAAGCTGAATCTAGTCTTTTGTTCAGCCCTAAAAAGTGTTTTATATTGTTGGTTGGTTGGTGGGTTGGTGGAAGTTTATTGTAAGTAGTGTACTTGTTACACACCAGCTGTTTGATTGTAACATGCATTTTAGTTGTAGTTTTTATTAGCAAATTTGGAGGTGCCATGTAAAATTGTTAATGCTAATCAGCAGCATGTCGATGGCAAATATAATGTAAATTATCATTGAAATAGCGTATTTTGAATAGTGGAGCTTTACGGTACATTAAAGTGTACTGTACTTGTTATCATACTTGTTTTTTGTGGATTCAAAATTGCAACATTACCTAGAACAGTTTTTCTCAACTAGTGGGGCGGGGCCCGCTGTGACGTGTGAACATGCTTTGTCAGCATCATGCAGTATCACCCTTCAAATTCCGCTTTAAAAAGATGTGCATTACAAATCGTGCACATTGTAGCCATTAATACTGACTTCCTCTTTTTGATAAAAAAAGAATAAAAATCTGCACACATTTTTTTTTACCCATAGTAAAAATGCTTCATGTAAACATGCCATTCAGAATATTCTGACCTGATCATACACATTCGGATCAAAATGTAATTCCAATCAAGACGGGTGGTTTATTCAGGGTCCACATACACAGTAACATTCTAATCTGAATGATGATAAGATTGAATAAATATTGTCCATGTACACGGGTCTACTGATTTACACCATTTAATCTAAAGCATGAGTCGCCAACTCGTCAAATATAATCAACCTGACGATCTTTGGGACTTTACTGGTATATCCCGAAAATATTAAGATAAATACATTGATTATGACATCAGTGCCTGACCCTCTTGGAGAGTGACTAACATACCTGCCAACGGGCATGTTTTTTAACCCATGAACACGCCTGCACGCCTAACAGCTCTCCAGGCATGCAAACGACACATCTCGACACTGACCCCTAGTCATGTTGTGCCATTAGAAATCATTAAAATAGAAATCAAAACTTTATTAATTTTTCAAAATATTATTTTGACATTTTCATTTATGACCATGTAAGTACAAACACCCTTTAATGACAAAAGTGGCGCAAACTGACTTTTTTTTGTGATGCTAATACTTGCTTCAAAGCCCTGTATAAAGACTGTGTCTTGGCTAATAAAAAGAATACAAATAATAAATGTGCACCTTACTTTGTTGGTGCCGAATCTAAGACAGAGGGAGGGTAAGGAAGATCACATTGAGAAAGATGAGCATGTCCAGAGGAACCTTGATGGTGCTTGCTGTAGGACGAGGGAAATTGAATGAAGCCCGTCCTTGTGCCTCCTCCTCTCCTCTCCAATCTTCTCCACTGTGCTCTCAGCCTCTTTCCGGCTCATTACCCCCTTTGCCAGACTTCTCCCTGGGCGACACTGAAGAAAACTGTCCTCTCGCTCGCTCCTGCTTTCTCCTCGACAGACTCGGCCTGAGCGCTGCTGTGCCCTCCCAATATTAATCAATCCGCACGTACACACATGCACGCACACGCACGCACGCACACACACACACACACACACACACGCACACACACACACACACACACACACACACACACACACACACACACACACACACACACACACACACACACACACACACACACACACACACACACTGCTTCAAGTGTCTGCTCCCACTCTTGGAGATGAGCTTGCCTGATGGACAGGCTGGTGTCAGCTGTCTCTTCTCCCTCTCCTCCTTGCAAATGAGAGAGATGACCTCTTAGAGGAGCAGACTAGGGCCAGGGTGTTAGAAAACACTTATGGGAAAGGATCATTGTTCCTTATATGAACAAGTCTGTGATCAGTGAGTGAGTGCAGAACATCCAATTTATTGTGACAGAGGTGTCATATGGGGGCATTTTAGGACAAGTCCAAGGGCCACACCCCCAAAACAGCTTCCCTGAATGTCAGCACACTGGTTATTTTCTTATTTTTGTGATTGGCCAGTGACCAGTCCAGGATGGACCACACCTCTCAGCGGGGGCAGGCACTAGCTCGCCTCTGACCCAAATGTGTTTAAAAACTGTGCCATTTGCGTCCCCATGATGCAGTTGCATGATCAAATTAATTTATTTTTCCGACCATGGGGCGCACCAGATTATAAGGCACACTGCCAATGAGCGGGTCCGTTCAGGTCTTTTTCATTCAAAAGGCGCACAGGATTAAAAGGCGCATGAAAGGGGTCATATTATGATTATTTTTTACATTTAAAACATTTCCTTGTGGCCGACATTGCATGTAACAGTGGTTCTTTGGTCAAAATGTTGCATAGATTGTTTTACAGACCATCTTTAAGATGTTTTTTGACCGTCTCTTCAGGATGCGTCGTTTTGTGGGCAGTCTTATTTACGTGGCTGCACTTGGACAGCATCTTTTCCCCGTCATCTTTGTTGTACCGTTAGTTTTTAGCACTTCCATAGGGAGTCTACTGACAGGTATAAGTTAGAACTGTTTGCTATTAGAAATGGCAACTGTGGAGGATGAATGCACCATAACAAGAGGATAGAGAAAAAGATTACTTCCGGTAAGTGCCGTCACGTCCGGAATAGTCTACTGCCGCCTGCTGCTGTGCAAAAGCTAAGTACTATCTTTCTATCTCCTCCAAAGTTATGGTGCTCCCTTGCACTAAGCAGTGTCCGATCACTACCTTACCGCAGCAGTAATACGATAGACCTAGTCCTTGTCCGGTGTGTCACCAGCTCCACAGTCACCACCTCCCGTACACTAAAGTGATGTCCGATCATTACCTTATACAATTCGAAGTTCTGACTCATTGTCAACAAGCTACTAATAACCACTGCTTTTGCAGCCGCAACATTAATGCTGTCTCAACTACGACTCTTGCTGGCCTACTGCCCTTGGTAATGGCACCATTCCCAAATTATGTGGGCTCTATCTGTCACACGTGGGTGAAGTCTGGTCTGGGTTTCGTCTGGTTTCATGTTTTGTCATTTCCTGTTTTATTTTGAAATGCTGACTCTCCCTCTCGTTTCAGGTCACTTGCCCTTTCTCCTGTTTCACTGGTCTGACGTCTTTCCTGATTGCCTGATTGCGCCCACCTGTGTCACCCTCCCTCATGTGTATAAATGTCTCATCCTCCTTCTGTCCTGTGCCAGAGTGTTTTGTATCTTTTGTGCGAACCGCCAGCGCCTATGTCCACAGCCATTGCCACATTCTTTGTACCCTTTTTGTCAGGTAAGATTAGTTGTTTAGAATTGCCTCCCTTGGAGCGCCTTTTGTTGCTTTTTTGCATATTGTTCTCTTTGCAACCTTTTTCCCTCCGCAGCTGGAGCATTTTGAGTTCAAGATTTTGTTAGTTTAGAGATTAGGTAAGATCGGCTTTTGGTAGCCTGTTAAGTTTCTCCCCTTTTTGACCCTTTCCCTTGTTTTGGAATAAATATTTGTTGTCAAACTCCTGCATCTGTGTCCAGAGTCCTGTTCCGGTCTTGACAGTATCGGTAACCTCACTAACAACTTTAAAGATGCCCTGCGCAACGCCATTGATAGTATAGCACTGCAAAAGCTAAAAAAAGGCCCCTAAAAGGCGTACCCCTTGGGTTACAGAAAAAAACAGAGTTCAAAACTATCATGTAGAAAGTTGGAGAGCAAATGGCGTGCAACTAAACTTGAGGTTTTCCATCAAGCATGGAGTGATAGTTTAACAACTTACAAACACGCACTTACCTTAGCTAAAACTAATTACTACCCCAATCTCATCCGCCTCAATTAAAACGATCCTAAATATTTGTTCGGTACAGTAGCATCGCTAACCCAACTAGAGACTCTAACCAGCAGCTCCAGCCACTCGGCTGACGACTTTATGAAATTATTTACTAAGAATATGTAACTCATTAGAGAGGAGATTAAAGATAACGCGTCCCAGCGTTATCTATTAATGCAGATACGAATGTATGTACGACGGATATTGCCCTCCAAAACAATGTGTCTCTTTTTGAAGAAATTACATTAGAGGAACTCCTGCAACATGTGAATGGGATAAAACAAACAATATGTTCACTTGACCCACTTCCTGGGAAACTTATCAAGGAGCTGTTTGTAATATTACGACCATCAGTGTTAAATATTATTAACTTATCACTTTCCTTTGGTACTGTTCCCCTAGCATTAAAAAAACAAACTATTATTCATCCTCTGCTCAAACAACCTAACCTCGATCCTGACCTCATGGTAAACTATCGGCCGGTGTCCCACCTTCCCTTTATCTATAAAATCCTCAAAAAAAATTGTTGCACAGCAGCTAAATGAACACTTAGCGTCTAACAATCTCTGTGAACCCTTTCAGTCCGGTTACAGGGCAAATCACTCTACGGAGACAGCCCTTGCAAAAATGACTAATGACTATTGCTAACGATGGATGCTGATGCGTCATCCATGTTGCTGCTACTTGATCTTGGCGCTGCTTTCGATACCGTTGATCATAACATTCTATTAGCATGTATCAAAACATGTATTGGTATGTCAGACTTAGCCGTTTCTTGGTTTAACTCTTATCTTACTGACAGGATGCAGTGCGTCTTTCATAACAATGTGACCTCGGAGTATGTTAAGATAACGTGCAGAGTTTCACAGGGTTCAATTATTGGCCCTGCACTCCTCAGCATGTAAATGCTGCCGCTAGGTGACATCACAAGCAAATACGGTGTTAGCTTTCACTGTTATGCTGATGACACCCAACTCTAAATGCCCCTAAAGCTGACCAACACGCCGGATTGTAGTCACCTGGAGGCGTGTCTAAAATAAATTAAATAATATATGTCCAGCAACTTTTTCCAACTCAACGCTAAGTATACGGAAATATTGATTATCGGTCCTGCCAGACACCAGCACCTATTTAATAATACCACCTTAACATTTGACAACTAAACAATTACACATAGCGACTCGTTATTTATTCGACCCAATTCTCTCATTTGAGTCACACATTAAGAGTGTTACTAAAACAACCTTATTTAATCTCCGTAATATCGCTAAAATTTGTCCGATTTTGTCCACCACCAACGCTGAGATCATTATTCATGCATTCATTACGTCTCCATTACTGTAACGTATGATTTTCGGGTCTCCCTATGTCTAGGATTAAAAGATTTCCATTGGTACAAAAAGCGGCTGCTAGACTTTTGACAAGAACAAGAAAGTTTGATCATATTACGCCTATACTGGCTCACCTGCACTGGCTTCCTGTGCACTTAAGATGCAACTTTAAGGTCTTACTACTTACGTATAAAATACTGAACTGTCTAGCTCCATCCTATCTTGCTGATTGTATTGTACCATATGTCCCGGCCAGAAATCTGCGTTCAAAGAACTCCGGCTTATTAGTGATTCCCAGAGCCCACAAAAAGTCTGCAGGTTTTAGAGCATTTTCTTTTTCGGGCTCCAGTACTCTGGAACTCCCTACCAGTAACAGTTAGAGATGTTACCTCAGTAGAAGTATATAGGTCCCATCTTAAACTCCTTTGTATATTCTCGCCTTTAAATACACCCCTTTTTAAACCAGTTGATCTGCTGTCTCTCTTTTCTGCTCTGCCCCCCTCTCAGGTGACCACGGATCAAACTACACAGAGGAAGCGCTAGCTGTTCCAAGTCAGGACCAGTGGTAGACCACTCCTCTTTGCATCAGTTGGTGATGTCTCTGCGCTGCTGACTTTTCTCCATGCAAGGGGATCCCCTGCTGACCCCACTATGTACTGGACTCTCACATTATTAACCGTTTCCACTTGGCATACATTGCATCGGTCACCGAAGGAGGCGGTCCCCACATCTGCGGTCCCTTCCAAGGTTTTACGTTGTTCCCATTGGGTTGAGTTTTTTCTTGCCCTGATGTGGGATCTGAGCCGAGGATGTTGTTGTGGCTTGTACAGCCTTTTGTGATTAAGGGCTATGTAAGTAAACTTTGATTGATTGATTGATTGATTGATACGGCGCGGACTACAATTAGGAACGAGCGCAAATTTTCGGGACTTATGCGGGTCCCAAATACACATCAGCGGGTACCAATAGGTAAGAAAAGTAGATTTTTCATAATATTGCGAAATAAAACGGCAGATAATATGTCTTATGATAGGTGCCATTTTGGGGTTCCTTATACACACACCATTATAATACCCGTATGTTGAATCACAGTACGTCTGATTACGGTAGCCATAATGCGCCACGTTCCATCAAGCGGTGTGGCGTCGTAGCTTACCAAAGCCATACTAAAACATTTTGACACATTTTTGAGCGCCATCTGTAATGTGTCATCAACGTTTTGGTATTGCTTGCTTACAGGTACTTGCTCGCATCATTTATTGAACAGGCGTCATTCAACCTGCAGTCCACACATATTTATTATGTGTGACTGCCATCCACTGGTCACAGTTATCATTACACCATGTACTATATAAAATTGCTTTGAGGTCAGTAAGCACAACCAGAATTAATATGTACATTAGGCCCACCAAGTTATAAGGCGCCCTGTTGATTTTTTAGAAAAAATGATTTTAAGTGCACTCCATAATCCGAAAAGTATGGCAAATGTAATTTTTGATTTTCTTTAAAGCAATATATCATGCACATTGTTCAGATTGTGTATTCAATAAATACAATTTGAAGGATTCATTTTAACTACATTGATCTTTCATGATCTGCGTGACAGTTTGGGGTTTTTATGGTTTCTTCCTGTGTTTAATGTTTTTTCTTGGTTAGTGCTTTTGTTTTGGTTCCAATTCACGTTTTGGTTATGTCTTGCAGTGATTAGTAATTAACCTGCCTCTGATCACTAATCAGGTGGGTTGCGCTGTAAGTGTTGCTTTCCCTGTGATACTGGTTTATTTGTCTATTGTGACTAAATTTCATGGTGTGCCTTTTGGTGTTTGCCTACCTAGTCCTAATTAAAATACATTCTTATCTGCACTTTGCCTCCCGTATCTGCATCCCGGGGTCACACCAACAGCAATCATGCGCTATCAAGACATTAAACACCATAAACATAACATGTTGCCTATTTATTTTACATTCCACGAGGTTGATTGGCAACACTAAATTGGCCCTAGAGTGTGAATGTGAGTGTGAATGTTGTCTGTCTATCTGTGTTGGCCCTGTGATGAGATGGCGACTTGTCCAGGGTGTACCCCGCCTTCCGCCCGAGTGCATCTGGGATAGGCTCCAGCATCCCCTGCGACCCCGAGAGGGAAAAGCAGTAGAAAATGCAAGGATGGAAGTCACATGGTCCTCAGAAAGTTGCATCATTCAGATTGTCTTCAGGCCAAAAGTGACTTTCGTTGTTTGTGTTCTGTATAGTCAATGATATTTCAACAATGGCCAGGTAGGGTTGAAATCTCTGCACAGTCCTGTTACTTCAACCATTTAAAAAATGGTATTTGTTGATTATTGCAATATTTATTTAGGGTTGAAGTAATATGCTTAGTGTCAACATGCTAATGTGCAGTATGTGTCTATATTTCATGTATTTGCTAATTCTATGCAAAAAAAACCTCACTCCTGTTACTCTAATGAGTCATATTCTAAATCAGGACCTCGTGAAAAATGTAAAGTAAAGTGGCCTAGTAAGGACCGATACACATTTTGAGGACAATAGTTCAATTAGGCATTGGTTTGGTTACCGGTTTTAAGGTATACCACCGTATAAAAAAGGGACGGATGAAGGAATTAAGTCCTCTAATGTTAGACTAAATCCGCTGTTTTGGAATACTTTAGCTCATGGGTGTCAAACTCAAATTTGGCCCGCCGTGTAATTTCACTTGGCCCTTGAGGCGATATTAAATTAACACTAGCGCTGGCCCACCGATTATATACAGCGGTGGTGCCTTGGTAACACCGCATTCACCGCTAATTCTCATACTTGCCAACCCTCCCGGGAGACTCCCAAATTTCAGTGCCCCTCCCAAAAATCATCACGTCCGCTTTTCATCCAGTCCAACGAGTGCTGGCCCAGTCACATAATATGTGCAGCTTCTGCACGCACACACAAGTGAATGCAACGCATACTTGATCAACAGAGATACAGGTTACACTGAGGGTGGCCGTATAAACAACTTTAACACTGTTAGAAATATACGCCACACTGTGAACTACGGCTGGGCGATATGGCCTTTTTTAATATCTCAATATTTTTAGGGCATATTGAGATACACGATATATATCTCGATATTTTGCCTTAGCCTTGAATGAACACTTGATACATATAATCACAGCAGTATGATGATTCAATGTGTCTACATTAAAACATTCTTTTTCATACTGCATTAATATATGCTCATTTTAAACTTTCATGCAGAGAGGGAAATCACAACTAAGTCAATTTAGCAAAACTGTATTTATTAAACAGTTATTAAGCAGTGGCACAAACATTCATGTCTTTTCCAATACAGAAAGTGCAAGATTGTCAGAGACATTTTAAAACAAGCTATAAGTGCACTTTTGTGCATGATGGCACACAAGATATTTCAATAAGTGCAGCATTGCAGCACTAACTCTTCCGGGACGCTACAAGGTGTGTGTGTGGTGGCAGGGGGCGGGGTTTGGTGGTAGCGGGGGTGTATTTTGTAGCGTCCCGGAAGAGTTAGTGCTGCAAAAGGTTCTGGGTATTTGTTCTGTTGTGTTTATGTTGTGTTACGGTGCTGATGTTCTCCCGAAATGTGTTTGTCATTCTTGTTTGGTGTGGATTCGCAGTGTGGCGTATATTTCTAACAGTGTTAAAGTTGTTCATACATTCACCATCAGTGTAACCTGTATCGCTGTTGATCAATTATGCTTGCATTCACGTGTGTGTGCGTACAGAAGCCGCACATATCTTGTGACTGGGCCGGCACGTTTTTAGAATGGATGAAAAGCGGACGTGACGACAGCTCTTAAAGGACGTTAAAGGCAGTGCCTTTAAGGCATGCCCCCAAGATTGTGGTCTGGGTGGACTACGAGATATAATGACTGATGAACACCTTCGTTCGATAATGAAGGTTGCCTCAGCTCAAAGCCTGAGCCCCGACATTAATGAACTAGCATCCAAGAAAAGATGCCAGGTATCTGGCTTGGGCACATCAGATTAGATCAGTGTGTTGCAAACTGAGCAGTTTAAATTCCCTGAATGGTTGGTTTATTCATTGTTATTTTATTTTCAAATTTATTAGCCTGTGGAAAAAGTTAATGTTGATATTTACCTCAGAAGGCTGCAAATAGAAAAGAGGCATTCAATTTGTATTTAAATTGTATTTGATATGCCATTGATATTTTTGAATTATTATTATTATTATTTGAAACTCGATTTTGCATGTCACTATAAAGTTATATAAGCCTTGCTTGTTCAATATTCAATGCAAAACTTGTTTGGGTCCCTATCAAAAGGTTAATTTGTTCAACCTTGGCCCGCGGCTTTATTCGGTTTTTAATTTTGGCCCACTCTGTATTTGAGTTTGACACCCCTGCTTTGGCTGCTGTAAAAAAAATAAAAAAGTTCGCTACCCCTTGGAGTAATGAACTAAATTTAAGCTAAAGTTAATGCTGTCTTGACATGAACTAACCCCCATTTGCGTCTGACATTAGTGACAAAATACTAAGTTGTTACTGAGGAAGATATAGCATGCTAACATGGCTAACATCAACCTGCTAACATGACACAAAGAAGGCATCATGTTATTGTGAATGATCGAGGGTTAGTTCTTTGTTTCTTTAGGTGGGTTTATTGTAGGCAGTTTTCATGAACGTCCACTCAGTGCGGCAACATCACACAACAACAACAGACACGTTTTTGTCCTACCGTAAAGCAAGTCGTCTGCCGTAAACATCAATGTTGTGACACTCTCAAACAGGGCAACACTGCCATCTAGTGTACATGCATATGTGACATCTCCCTTCTTTTCAAGTTATATCAAATAACTGCAAAGTGTATCTTAACAGGTAACAATAGCTCAATTGAAATGAACAATATTACAATTGTGATGCCACATCATTGTCTAATACTTTCAAACCGCAAGTGGGCTATGTAACAGTAAATTCAAATCTGTAAAAATAGGTCTTAGTTGCAAATAACTCAAAGTGTACTTCCTTTGTCGCAATAAAAATGGAAGCAATTACTCTTATCAAAATGTACAGAAGCTACATAACTGTTACACAAATGTTCCGTAAAACATAACTCAATGTGCATTCTCAAAGTAAACAGATGATTGTGTCATCTCTCTTCTTCTTCTTCCCCCCCCAAAGGCCATAGGTGGTTTTTTTTCTTTTTTTTTTTTTTCCACCCCATTGTCCAATGTGAAACACCCAAAACACTTCTCTACAAGTCCAGTTTAGCGGCTGGCTTACTGACACGGCCAGACCTGGTCAAAACATGTCCTGGTGTTTGTGTTGGGGTTGTCAGCTCACTTGGATTGGGGCAGCTATCCTCTGTAACGGTGGCACACAGTGATTGAGAAATCATCCCACCACTCTCATTGGTGTGCACAGGTGGGGTAGTCTTTTCCGGCTCGGGGATTGGTTGTGCCCGAAGATGAAGTCTGTTACGCCGCAGCACTGCTCCTCCCTGTGTATTGACGATATAAGATCTCGGAGTAATACTTTCTTTTGAGACAACTGCTGGCGTCTTCCAAGATTTTTCGTTGTCCAGCTTGATGTAGACATTATCTCCCGGCTGTAGAGCAGGAAGATGTCTGGCACCATGACGGCGATTGTAATAGAAGGCTTGTTTAGTCTTCTCTTTAGCATCCTTTTGCTTGACAGTCTTTCTGTTGGGCCATTTAGGTTGCAGATTTTTCTCGAGCGTAGGGAGAGTTGTTCGGATCTTCCTCCCCATCAGCAGTTCTGCTGGGCTAACTCCTGTGGTAGTGCAGGGAGTCGAACGATAGCACATGAGAGCTATCAGTGGATCGTCCTGTCGGAGGATTCTCTTTGCTGTCTGCACTGCTCTTTCTGCATGTCCGTTTCCTTGAGGGTGGTGAGGACTAGACGTAATGTGTCTGAAGTCCAGTTGTCGCGCCACCTCCTGGAATTCCGCACTGGAAAATTGAGGTCCGTTGTCACTCACCACCTCGTCCGGGATACCAAACCTAGCGAAGGTTGCTTTCAGTCTCTGAATAACCTGAGCACTGGTTGTTGATGGTAGATGCAGGATTTCCAGGTACCGTGAATAGTAATCAGATATCACCAGATAATCGTGCTTGTTGTGTTCGCAAAGGTCAAGAGCTATTCGTTTCCATGGACGGTCTGGCAGGGGTGTGGAGATGAGTGGCTCCTTCTGCTGAGCTCGCTTCTGCTCCTGACAGGTCCTGCACGACTCTACAATGTTCTTAAGTCCTACAGAGAGTCCTGGCCACCAAACCGATGTTTTGGCCCTTTCTCTGCACTTTGTGAGCCCTTGATGTCCATCGTGTATTTTCTGCAAAATATCTGCTCTTAATAACTTTGGAATAACAATTCTGTTTCCTCGTGTGACCAAGCCATCAGCTTCTGATAGTTCATTTTTCACTTTTAGAAAGTCTCTGGCACACGGTGGGACATTAGCAATGTGTTCTGGCCATCCTGACCTGATTAGTTTGATGACAGCCTGCAGCTGGCTGTCGGCCATTGTTGCTGTCCTGATGCTCTCCATTCTGGTTGGAGACGCTGGGATGCCCTGCATCACTGTGGCTACGTAGCACGCCACATCATCCTGAGTGTCAGTCTCTCCTTTTGTGTGCGTTTGTGGGCTACGAGACAGGGCATCTGCAACTACAAGAGTTTTCCCTGGCACATATTCTGCTACCGGTTTGTACCTCAGGAGTCTCATCAGTAACCGCTGACATCTTAAGGGAACATTGTCCAGACTTCTATTGTTGACAAGCGGTACTAATGGTTTGTGATCGGTCTCAAGCCTGAACTGATCCAAGCCGCAAACATACTTGTCAAATTTTTCACAGGCCCATACACCAGCCAGACACTCTTTCTCGATCTGGGCGTAACGTGTTTCAGCTTCAGTGAGACGTCTGGAGCAGTAAGCTACTGGCTTCCACTCCTCTCCATGGAGTTGGAGCAGTACGCCCCCCAGGCCATAACTACTGGCGTCGGCAGACACAGCTGTGGGCTTAGCAACATCGTAGAAGGAAAGAACCGGTGCTGTGGTCAGCATCTCCTTAATGTTCTCAAATGCTGCCTGCTGTGTGTGGCTCCAGGTCCAGATGTTCCTGCTTTTCAAAAGCTCATATAATGGTTGACCTATTGTAGATAGGCTAGGAACATACCTCCCCAGGTAGTTCACCATGCCCAGAACTCTTTTAAGCTCCTGGACATTTCTTGGTGGGGCCAGCTGTCGAATGGCCTCAACTTTGTCAGGGTCGGGTCTGACCCCTGACTGATCGATGAGGTGTCCCAAAAAACGTAGTTGGCTTTGTCTGAGGGAGCATTTGTCTTTATTGAGCTTCAAGCCTGCTGATTCAACACGTTGAAGTACCTTTTCAAGTCTAATGTCATGCTGTTCCATCGAGGTCCCATAGACCAGGATGTCGTCCATAAAAACCTCAACACCTTCCAGCCCTTGCAGCGTCTCCAGCATTTTTCGCTGGAAGATTTCCGGTGCGCTGGTGATCCCGAATGGTAATCTCTTAAAACAGTATCTGCCAAACGGTGTAATAAAAGTTGTTAGCTTGCAGCTGTCTGAGTGCAGCGGGATCTGCCAGAACCCACTCGCAGCATCAAGAGAGGAAAACACTGTTGCTCCACTGAGCTTGGCCGTGATCTCATCCGAGGTAGGTAAAATATAACGCTCTCTTTTGACTGAATCATTAAGCCGTTTCAAGTCCACACATATCCTGGCTTTGCCAGTGTTCTTCTTCAGAACAGGTACCATTGGTGCACACCATTCAGTTGGCTGTGTTACTGGCTCTATGATGCCGTTATACTCCATCCTGTGTAGTTCATCTTTGACTTTTTGTAATATTGGGAAGGGCACACGTCGTGCGGAATGAACAGCATACGGTTGGGCACCATCTTTCAGCTGTATTCTAACTGGTTCAGTGTTTAGTGTGCCATGCTCACCGTAAGCTTGCTGATGTCCTGTGGTGGTGTGTGTCACTTCGTCGACTCGTCGCACCAAGTTCATTCTTACTGAAAGGGACCGGCTGAGTAGATTGTTGACACTACTGCCGCGCACCACGTATGCTTTAAAGGGGTAATCCTTCCCTTTGTAGCTAACTGTTGCTTTAAATCGGCCCAGACACAACAGTTCACCTCCTGGGCTGTCCAGAGGAATGTCAGCAGGTTCCAGTGCTCTCAGTGGGGTGAGTGTGTGAAACGCATCCTCACTTAATACACTGACATCAGCTCCTGTGTCAATTTTAAATTCGATTGGGATAGAATCCACCTGTAGTTGAACAGTCCACTGTTCTTTCTCATCTCCACTGCACACTGAACCTAAGAAATAGGATGTTTGTTCAACATGGCCAGTTTCTGTGACTTCATTCACTGACTTGTTGCTGTTGCGACACAATCTGGCCCAATGTCCGATTTTATGGCAGTTGTGGCAAGTAGCTTTTCTTGCAGGGCATTTTCCCTCTCTGCCATGCTCAGCTTTCCCGCATTTTCCACATTTATTTTCATTCCCCCATTTTCTGTCTTTTGTCTTGCCTTGTTGTTGTTTCCAATGATGTTGTTGTTTGTAACGCACCTCCTGTACTGATCCCATCTTGTCTCCCTGCAGGTTTACTTGTGCCGCAACCTCCTCTGACTGCCTGACGGTCTGTATTGTCAGTGCGAGCGTTAGGTCCGCCATTAGCTGTAGCCTGCGTGAGAGCTCCTTGTCAATTATCCCGACAACAATACGGTCGCGGATATTTTCATCCCGGCAGGCACCGAACTCACAGTGCTCTGACAGATCGTACAGGGATCTGATAAAACACTCTGCCTTCTCCCCAGGCCGCTGGACACGCTGGTGAAAACATGCTCTCTCATGGATAATATTCCTCCTCGGGAAAAAATACTCGTCGAACTTTTTCACCACGCGGTCAAAGTTGTTTCTATGTCCGTCTTCGGCAAAGGTGAACGATTTATATATATTTTCTGCTTCGTTGCCCATTGCATAAATCAGGCAGCTCACCTGCACGTCACCATCCTCATTGTTGAGTTTCGTTGCGAGTCTGTATCGCTCAAAGCGCTGTCTCCAGTCGAGCCATTCCGTCGGCTTGTCAAAGGCAAAACTCGCTGGGGGATTAAACTTCGCCATGTCGTCTATTTCCGTCTTAAATTGAACTTCGTGACTCACGGACCACTTCTGACACCATGTGAATGATCGAGGGTTAGTTCTTTGTTTCTTTAGGTGGGTTTATTGTAGGCAGTTTTCATGAACGTCCACTCAGTGCGGCAACATCACACAACAACAACAGACACGTTTTTGTCCTACCGTAAAGCAAGTCGTCTGCCGTAAACATCAATGTTGTGACACTCTCAAACAGGGCAACACTGCCATCTAGTGTACATGCATATGTGACAGTTATGTTTTGCTTTACCACTAAAATACAGTTACTATTGAGAATCAAAACTCATTGTTGCGGCGAGTTGTGGGGGGAGGTTCGCCTGTGAGCGTGTGCTGATGACATCAGCCTCACCCCTCCACAGAGGAGCGCACAGGTGAGCACAATCAGCCTAATTGGCAGCTCACGCCAGCACTCCATAAAAGTTTGGCTGCTCAGAACTTTGTCCAGTGGTCTTGCAGAGCAGCTGATGGCAGCAGGACAGCGACATCGCATGCTAAATCATTGGACTAAAATGCATGAGGAAAAGATCAAAGAGCTCACATCTTTTTACTGGGCCGAAACAAACTGTTTGGATTCAATTGGAGGCTGTAGCACACAGAAGCCTAGGTCTGTGCTTATGGAGCAAACAAATCCTATGTATTGCTTTGTTAAATGTGTTGCCACGTTGAGAGGTTAAAAGGTGACGCTGTATTGACTGCTTTGCAGTAGGTAAATTGTCTGCTTATTTGATTATTTTGTTTAAGCTATTTTAAGTAAATAATTTTGCTATACAGTTCATTAATTAACCAAAGTAAATTGACTAAAGTACAAATTCTGCTTTATTGAATAGAATGCGATGCTTAGTTGGTACTTAGAACTTTGAGCACCAGGGTCATTTGCTCCATTGGGCTGTTGAATTAGTTTAAGGTGAATTAAGCACATAGTCAAATCTGTCCGCTGTACTTGATTTCAGTTTATTTAAGAGTCTGATTTGAATTATAAAATAAAATATGTAAAAAAATATCTTGGTTAAGATATAAGGTAAAAAGCAGGTTAATTTAAGGGTAGATGGTTCTAAAAATAGAACTGGGCTTCTGTTTATCAATGCTTACATTTTACAGTTTTGCCTTTGCCCACCTGCTTTGGTTGAATCAATGAGCAATGGTTAAAGGCCTACTGAAACCCCGACCACGCAGTCTGATAGTTTAGATATCAATGATGGAATCTTAGCATTGCAACACATGCCAATACGGCCGGGTTAACTTATAAAGTGCAATTTTAAATTTCCCGGGAAACTTCCGGTTGAAAACGTCTAGGTATGATGACGTCTGCGCGTGACGTCAATGGTTGAAGCGGAAGTATTGGGACACATTGTATCCCAATACAAACAGCTCTGTTTTCATCGCAAAATTCTACAGTATTCTGGACATCTGTGTTGGTGAATCTTTTGCAATTTGTTCAATTAACAATGAAGACTGCAAAGAAGAAAGCTGTAGGTGGGATCGGTGTATTAGCGGCCGGCTGCAGCAACACAACCAGGGGGACTTTGAGTTGGATAGCAGACGCGCTATCCGACGCTAGCCACCGACCGCATCGATGATCGGGTGAAGTCCTTCGTCGCGCCGGTGACGAAGGACGAGCACGGGTGTTGATGAGCACAGGTGTTGATGAGCAGATGAGGGCTGGCGTAGGTGGAGAGCTAATGTTTTTAGCATAGCTCTGTCGAGGTCCGGTAGCTAAGTTAGCTTCAATGGCGTCCTTAGCAACAGCATTGCTAGGCTTCGCCAGGCGGTACAGCATTAACCGTGTAGTTACAGGTCCAGAGTTTGGTAGTATTGTTGATCTTCTGTCTATCCTTCCAGTCAGGAGCTTATTTCTTTTTTTTCTATCCGCATTTAAGCACAATGCTATCACGTTAGCTCCGTAGCTAAAGTTATTCGCCGATGTATTGTCGTGGGGATAAAAGTCACTGTGAATGTCCATTTCGCTTTCTCGACTCTCATTTTCAAGAGGATATAGTATCCGAGGTGGTTTAAAATACAAATCCGTGATCCACAATAGAAAAAGGAGAAAGTGTGGAATCCAATGAGCCCTTGTACCTAAGTTACGGTCAGAGCGAAAAAAAAGATACGTCCTGCACTGCACTCTAGTCCTTCACGCTCACGTTCCTCATCCAGAAATCTTTCATCCTCGCTCAAATTAATGGGGTAATCCTCGCTTTCTCGGTCCGAATCGCTCTCGCTGCTGGTGTAAACAATGGGTAAATGTGAGGAGCCCTTCAACCTGTAACGTCACGCTACTTCCGGTACAGGCAAGGCTTTTTTTATCAGCGACCAAAAGTTGCGAACTTTATCGTCGATGTTCTCTACTAAATCCTTTCAGCAAAATGCAATATCGCGAAATGATCAAGTATGACACCTTTAATATAGGCCACGTTTAATATAATATTTTTTGCCTAGTAAGTGCTTTGTTGAGTTTGTGTAAACACTGGTTTGAGTTTAATACTTTGTTCTTTGTATGTTTAAAGGTTTTTCACCTTCCTGTTTCTGGTCAATAAATCCGCAAACTGAATGAAATCCAGAGTCTGGTCGAATCCTTCCCTTTTCGAGTGTGGGAAACCCAGGCGGTTAAAGTTACACATGCCACTCATCAAATATACAATTCAACAACTCCACCCATTTGCAAGTTGTGAGCAAGTCTCCAAAAAATTTTGAGATTTTAGTTTTTTGTTTTTTTACCTGTTTAAAAAATGTACAAAGAAATTTATTTTTTATCAATTGTTTATGTTGCAATCGTCTTAAACCACTCAGTGACTACATTTATTGGCAGTTTAGTTTTTTTTTGTTTTTTTTACAAAAACTATTGAAATGTTGTGACTTGAGATGCACCTCTAGCAACATTAGACTGCATTAAGAACTGCAGTTTATTAATATTTATATAGAAATGATTCCATTATTTTTTGTTATCTACAGTACTTTAAATACATATGCTTCACTTTTATCATGTTCTATTGTGTTGTTTAAAAATACTGTTTTGCTGCAAGTTATTATCATCTTGTTTTTAATAAAGACATTTAAAAATAACCCATTTTAGAGCTATAGTTATAATACCATGGTACCGTGAAACCGTGGTAATTATGTCTAAGGTTATCATACCGTCAAAATCTTATACCGGCTATGTTCAATATGTATGTTATGAAATTTGGAATTGAAAATGTTTTAGAAGCAAATGGAACTGAATCGGTGAAATGGATGCTTATATTGTATCATGCAGCTAAAGTCGCTAGACCCTTATGAGTTAGCCCAGGGGTCGGCAACCCGCGGCTCTAGAGCCGCATGCGGCTCTTTAGCGCCGCCCTAGTGGCTCTGTGGAGCTTTTTCAAAAATGTATGAAAAATGGAAAAAGATGAGGGGAAAAAAAATATTTTTTGTTTTAATATGGTTTCTGTAGGAGGACAAACATGACATAAACCTCCCTAATTGTCATAAAGCACACTGTTTATATTAAACATGCTTCACTGATTCGAGTATTTGGCGAGCGCCGTTTTGTCCTACTAATTTTGGCTGTCCTTGAACTCACCGTAGTTTGTTTACATGTATAACTTTCTCTGACTTTCTAGGTCGTGTTTTATGGCACTTCTTTTTCTGTCTCATTTTGTCCACCAGACTTTTAACGTTGTGCATTAATGCACAAAGGTGAGTTTTGTTGATGTTATTGACTTGTGTGGAGTGCTAATCAGACATATTTGGTCACTGCATGACTGCAAGCTAATCGATGCTAACATGCTATTTAGGCTAGCTATATGTACATATTGCATCATTATACCTCATCTGTAGGTATATTTGAGGTCATTTAGTTTCCTTTAAGTCATCTTAATTCAATGTATATCTCATGACACACTATCTGTATGTAATATGGCTTTTAATTTTTTGCGGCTCCAGACAGATTTGTTTTTGTATTTTTGGTCCAATATGGCTCTTTCAACATTTTGGGTTGCCGACCCCTGAGTTAGCCTCATAATAATTGTAGATTTTAATACTTTGGAGGCATATTTTTTCAAGAAAATATTGGTTGAACTCCATTAAATTTATTGTAAGAGTTTGTTTTGACTCTTGACTGTCTCCCGCTATTTACGTTTATGTTAAGTTGCATGGAAACACTGCTCACCGTCTCCTCCTGTCTGCTTCTCGATGAAGCTGAGCCTGTTGACTGTGTGCCAGGTGTGCCCAAACCCAGAAGACGTAGTCGAGTGTCATCATGCAAAGCAGGCTCACCCTGGCCTTGAACAGAGGCGAGTTGCCAGCTTGGCCACAGTATATCTTGAGGTGGAGACAGAGATGATCCTTGATTCTGCTACGTGTGACATTAGCTGGCTGCCTTCCTTTTCATCTCTGCAAGGCTCACGGCCCCGGTTCTCGCCTTCACATGCTGATTGGGTATGTGACCCGGTGTCCCAGTGACATATTCCCTGGCAGGGAGTCAGAATATGAAATGATCGCATTATTCACGTCCTACCTTTGACATTGTCTGTAGGCTATGCACTGAGCTGCACATAAAGTGCCACAATCTGCCACTGCCGTCCAGCCAAGATAGCCGCAAAATATGTCCAACTGTGGACGTGCCTGGTCTAGTGTGTTCTAGTTCCAAAAGATGCGCAAGTGTGTATGCTGCGTCTCCTGGATTGGTTTCCGTGCTAATAACTTTGCTGTTGTGCGTCTGTCTCGTGGGTGTCCCTCGACTCATTCTGATCTGATGAGAGCAGCTGGACACTGGGGAGGCTTCGTCTCCTTTCTCAAGCAGACTATGCAATTTAAACCTGCCTCAGGCATGTAGATATTACTCCCTGGTGAGATGGCTGAAAATTAATGGAAATTGTTTTAGAGGAATCATTATTAACATTCTCCTTTGGATGCCATTTTTTCCTCTCAGCCCCGTCGCCTCGCCTGCTTTATTCTCACGCTAATTTGTGCAACCATTGACATTCCTGATGGTCTATACAGACATATGATTCCAAATCATTGATAATGGCTGTTACAGAACTTCACTGAATGTGTTATATCAATCACGCTCTCTTAGCTCCTTTATACATTGTTTTAAAGAGTATGTAGGGTTGTGTACCAAATTCGGTACTTTCATGGGCACCAACCGAATGTTGTCGATACTATCGGATATCGATTAATGTCAAATCAAACGGTGCCATATTTCAACATCTTTGTTGCTCGTGATGTCACGTACGGTTTAAGACAAAACACCAGCTCAAACACTTGGCGAGGAAACAATCCCTCAAGTAGCACTCAGAGAGTACCAAGCCAAACTGCTTTAAGTATTGTTGCAATTTTCTACGACAACAAAGCATGTATGCCTGATAGAAAACACTGAAGTGTACAGTAAAGCTCCACTTGCTAATGTACATGCTGTTCATTAACATTAGGGATTTTACATAGCGATTTCAACATCTACAAATTTGGTAGTGAAAACTACACCTAAGATGAATGTTACAATCAAACAGCAAGTGTGTAATAATTACTTATATTTTTAGGTTGCAACATAGGATGAGACTGATACATTCATCATCATGACAAAGACTACTTACTAGTTATGCAGCACATCATAGTCTATACGCTACTGCCATCTGCCGTCTTAGAATTGCAACAGCTGCTGGGGTAGTGACCTTGTGTGTCAGCGTGTCTGTGATCTTCTTTTAATTCATATATATATATATATATATATATATATATATATATATATATATATATATATATATATATATATATATATATATATATATAATTTGTATTTGTATTTGTATTCTTTTTATTTGTATTAATTTTTTTCATCGCTATTATTTTTTTTTTTTTTAATTTTATTATTTTTTATTTTTTTTATTTTGACAGGGCGGTTGCTGGTTGTTCCATCTCCATCGTTGGGGTCCCTGCGGGTGGGGTTGGTGGTTCTCGTGGCCCCGTGCTGGGCGGTCCTGCGGCGGCTGACTTGGGTGGGGTGGCCTGGGGCGGGCCCCGCCGTGCTCCCCGGGGGTTGGGGGTTGGGCTCGTGGGTGCCCGGTTGCTGGTGGGGCGGGGGCGGTCTTCCCGTCCGGTTGCAGAGAGTCTCTGGGCCCCTCAGGAGGGGCGTCCCGCCTTTCTGTTCGTGTGGGGTGTGGTCTCTCGCTGGCTTGGGGACTGGCTGTCCCCTGCTTCTTCCGTGCCTTGTCCTCTGCCGGGCGCGTCTATCTACGGCCTGCTGCTGGCTCTTTCAGGTGGCTCGGTGGGCCGGGCTCTGGGGTTCCTGTCGCTAGCCGGCCTGGCTGTGTGGGATCGGTGGTCCCTTGTTCCCTGGGCGCCACACCTGCTGTTTGTGGGTTGGGCTCTCTGGGTGGCTGGGGCCGTACTCTGGCTCCCGCACACACTGGGAGTCAAATATATTGTACATACAAATACACATATATATATATTCACACACATACAGTTATTCATACATACATACATACATACATACATAGGTACCTACGCTCCCACATACATACACAAATACAGTACATACCTACATACTCAAAGTTCGTACATCCACACGCACGTTCACTGTACACACATACATATACACACACATTTACATATACATTCACTGTACAAACATACTGTGGAAGGGGCGTGGTCCACGTGTCGCCTATGGGCAGGGCGTGTGCAGGAACCGGCTGTGAAGCAGATGACAGGTGAGCGGATACCTCAGCTGGAACGAGTTATCTAATCACCTGTCTCTTTATTAGCAGCGTTGGGGACTGCAGAGGGGGAACTGAAAAGTTGGAGAGGAGAGCTGTAAAGCAGGAGAAGGAGAAACAAGAAAAAAAAGAGACTTGAAAGAGAAATAAAAACATTGTAAACTTGGCAACCACGACTGGCTCCGAGTCTATCAGTCCTAAAAGAACCCCACGACACGAGACGTGTCACACATACCTGTACATATACACATACTGTACATATACATTCATTGTACAAACATACAAATTGTTGCGTCTGACCAGATGTTCCTCCAAGGGGAATTTAAAACGCTGGTCAGTCCCAAGTTCTTTTGATGACATATAAACTGAACTCAAAAGTACCACCAGGACAGGATAGGTATTTTGTGGTTTATTCTCAAAGCTTTGACAATAAACGTGAGACCAATCCCGTACAGAAGTATTCACTCGCACAGCCAAGATCGATCTGCCCTCCCTACGTCAGCGTTGCCCTCTCTCCTCTGTCTCTCGCTCCCACCTTCCTTGTTCCTCGCCCCCACCTTACAGAAATGAATACAGATGTCCATTGTATCTGTTATCTAAAGCCGGCCCGAGAAGGGAGCAGGGAGGATTCCTTCTTCTCTGTCTCCTGCATTCCAGAGCTATCAAGGCCAGACCATACCGTACACTTTGAAGACTCAAAAGAGAACAAAATGGAGCTGTTTTGCAATACGACCACGAAACTAAAGAAGTAACACTTAAATATGAATAAATGTAATTACCCACTTCCGTCAATATTCACATACTGTACATATACACTCACTGTACAAACATACATAGACACATACTGTACATATACATTCACTGTACAAACATACATATACACATACTGTACATATACATTCACTGTACAAACGTACATATACACATACTGTACATATACAAGCACATATACATATGTGGCCTAGTGGTTAGAGTGTCCGCCCTGAGATCGGTAGGTTGTGAGTTCAAACCCCGGCAGAGTCATACCAAAGACTATAAAAATGGGACCCATTACCCCCCTGCTTGGCACTCAGCATCAAGGGTTGGAATTTGGGGGTTAAATCACCAAAAATTATTCCCGGGCGCAGCCACCGCTGCTGCTCACTGCTCCCCTCCCCTCCCAGGGAGTGACCAAGGGGATGGGTCAAATGCAGAGGACAAATTTCACCACACCTAGTGTGTGTGTGACAATCATTGGTACTTTAACTTAATACACTCATGCATATAATCACGTTTCATCAAACATACAGTATATCAACGTTGTTGCCCTAGGGGAAACTGGGTAACACATGGCACACTGACAAAGCTTAACCTAGTGTTACTATAACAATATACACGGTTAATATAGCTGGCTTCTTTCTTCCCCTCCATTGATCTGCTTTCTTTTGTAATTCAAGTTATCATTACATATACTGTATGTATTGTTGCATTTGAACAATTGTATTGTTGATAATAGAGGTAAATTATTGTTATTATTCATTATCAATAGCGCTATTTCTATTGGTATTTGTATTGCTCCATTTGTAGTGTAATAATGTTCATTGTCATTTCTGTATTATTTATTTCACTAACTGCTTCTTTTCTATCACTTTTACTATCATATTTGTACATATCGTATTTGCTGATGTTCTGTTGTTGTTGTTGTTGTTGTTGTGTTTGCTGTTGTTGTATTTGTCTCTCTGTCTTATCCCCCTCTCGTCCCCACAATTTCCCCTTCTGTCTTTCTTTTTTTGTCTTTCTATCCACTCCTGCTCCGGCCCGGCTGCACCAAATAATAATATAAATACATTTAATAAAGTCAAATACAAATAAGGCAACAAGAGAAGTATACCACACTTCTCTTTTGTAAAGTAAATGTGTATGGGCATCTACATCAACTATATGATTTGCCTGAGTAGCTGGACAACACAAAAAAATAAATAAAAAATTAAACGGGATGCAAAATCTATCCATCCATCCATCCATTTTCTACCGCTTGTCCTTTTCGGGGTTGTGGTGGATGCTGGAGCCTATCCCCGTTGCATTCGGGCGGAAGGCGGGGTACACCCTGGACAAGTCGCCACCTCATCACAGCATGCAAAATCTACCTTATAATACTTGCAAATCAGACCTAGAAATGTACTAAGAAAACACGATATAACAACTGGACAGCACAGTTATCATAATAAGAACATTTTGAAATGTCACATTAAAAAACGTAATGTATTTACCAAACAATAGTGAAGTATATTTATGTAGTGCTTCTTCTCTAATGACTCAAAGCGCTTTACATTGAATATCCATTATCCACGTTAAGCTACATTTACACCAAGTGTGGGTGGCACTGGGAGTAAGGTGGGTTAAGTGTTTTGCTCAAGGACACGACGGCAGTGACGAGGATGGTGGAAGCTGGATTCAAACTATGAACCCTCAAGTTTCTGGCCAACTGCTCTACCATCTGCTGCCCATTTACAAACCTTTAGCTAACACACACAAAAGTAACAAAAGTTTGTACCGTTGAGTACCGGTATCGATTGATTTTTTTGTTTGTTTGTTCAGGCACTTTTATTGCACATACAAGACTTTATTCTAGTGATGCTGGCTGGGTTATTATATATTATTGTATAAAAGGCACACTCATTTATAGGAGTGGGGAAAATGATTGATTCTTAGGCCCTGTCTACATTAAGCTGGGTAACTCCTTAAACAAATAATTATTTAGCCTAAGACCCGTGTCAGCCATCGTTTAAGGTCCCCCTCCATGGATAATTTTTTACACGGTAAGTGCGCCGTGTATTTCTTGAATCTCCAGTTCTTAGCTTTGTATGAACTCATTGATCGTTTACAAACTGAGTTCGGAGAGGAAGTGACGCCAGAAAGATTGCGCCCCACACAGGAAGTGACGCCAGAAAGAACGCGCCACAGCCAGCTTCATAATAAAGCGGTTTTGTAACTCGCAGCTAACCACCGGAAATATGGAGGCGAGTCATCCAGACATGCCCTTGTTTCTACTTCCGTCTGTACATACGCTTGTGGAAATCACACATGAATACCTTATAAGAAAGCGATTGCAGATATTTGGGATACAACACTTCTCAGACGACAAGAGAACTTTCCAATGTCCAGGTCAGCTGTAATTCTACTTACTGAAAAACTTTGTCCATTTGTCGAAGGACAGACAACGAGAATGCGGGCTCCCGTGGATGTGATAAAAAAGGTAGCGTGTGCTTTGTATTACCTGGCCGTCGAGGGAAGACTACGGAAAACTTTGAATGCTTTTGGACTGGCAAAGCAGACTGTATCAGTTATTGTCCGCCATGTATGTCGCGGACTCAACGTCTAGATCCAGAGTATATAAAGTCACCAAAAACGAATGGACAATGAAGGTGAAGGCAAAAGAGTGAGGAGTGTCCTGACCAGATATCTAGATCCCTAGATTGATTGTTGCCAAATGTTCTTTGTCACATTGTGTACTTTCACATGTCCATTAAATATTTGATTAATTTATGATGGCTCAGGTGTGATTCACTGTTTAATTTAAGAACTTGCACACAAAGCGACACTGGAGGTGACTATGACGTGAGCATTTCTCGCACATGCGTATTAGGTCCTATTGCGCCGGCTGACGGAGGGGGTAAGGGGGTCTTAAATGACTATTGTGTGTGTGTGAACAAGGATAAGGTTAGGTGGGATTTACCCTGGATAACCTTAGTGTAGAAGGGGCTTTAGATGCCTCACCATTCGGACGTGGGCAATTCAAAATCGGTGGACAAACCTTCAAATATCCATTGTTTAGATATGTTGAATAAAGTAGTACAGACGGCCTAAAACGGAAACACACTGGATGAAAAAACACAGGCAAGAGGAGCGGAGAAGCCATGTTAATCGCTAAGCTAGCTTGAATGTGAAGCAGTGAAACGAGAAAAGAATAAATGCTTTGTACACTTCAACAGAAGTTTAACTGGAACCATGTTAGAGCAGAGAGAAACCAGCTAAGTAGAGGAAATTAGTAAATAGATTAATAAAGGAGAATAATATCTACACAATCCGACAACACTGTCAGCCTTAGTAATGAATGGGTATACACAACACACCTCTTTGAGCTGCATGCTTTGCAAGATATGGGGAAAATGTCTAGGCATTGCGTAGTTATAGAAGGCACGGAAAATAAAACGAGGATGCCAGCTTATAGATACAATATATTTATGCTGTGCGCGATCGCATCCAAAAACCTAAAGTGACACGATATGTTACCGCAAACGTCAGCAGCCAAAGGAGGAGCCTTTTATACATAATAATAATATTTGAATATAATATAAAATACATAGAAGTAATAATAATAATAATACTAGTAAAATAATTAAAGATGCTTTAATAATCGATTTATAATCGAATTGAGAAGTGCCCAAAGATTCCCACCCAAACTCGTTTTTTAAATCCCAGGGAAGTAAATTCCCTTACAAACACACCATTCCGAAACTCCTAAATGTTGGTCATCTATACCGGCAACTTTTTTCCTGGAATTTTATTTTCCAAAACAAAAAAATACCTTGTCTGCTACTGCGGCAGAGCCTCCGATCCACTCGGCCTTGGCAACATTCAATCTGTGTAACACACGTTCTGCAGTCTGTACAAAGCCAGGCTTCAAAATAAAACAACCCCCCCCCCCAAAAAAAAAAGTATATTTTGAAATGCAAATGTTGACTGCTATGACACACACACACACACACACACACACACACACACACACACACGCACACACACAAGTAATTTCCACACCACAAACTGGATTAAAAACTCTGCTCTAGGAACAAAGGGTAAATATCATCTCAGTTTCTTGTGCAGGAAAAGCTGCTATTCAAATGGGGTGTAATATAACTGACATTTTCCAGTTCATTATGCAGCCCCTGACCTTCACAATGTACGGCTTGGATACTTCCCTGGCAAAATTGCAAGGCCTGCTTCTCTCTAATGGGAGATGTTTCACCTTGTCAGGAACAAAGGGGAGGTCAGGGATGAAGGTGGCTGCAATCGGCCAAGACAGATGGGACGCCGCAGAGGAAACATCTTCTACAATCAGCAAGAACAGAATAGCAAGTTACTAATGATATTTCGGCAATACAAGTTACAATTGCAGTGTTTAAATGCTACCTTCCTGCACAATGTCGCTGCACCATCATTGACTGGCTCTCAGTCACTGCTTATCAGCGATGGACTGGTATGCTGATCAACAGTGTTGGGACTAACGCGTTACTTTGTAAAGCGTTACTGTAACGCCGTTATTTTCGGCGGTAACTATTAGTCTAACGCGTTATTTCTTATATTCAGTAACTTAGTTACCGTTACTACATGATGCGTTACTGCGTTATTTTACGTTATGTTTTATATAATATCGGCTAGAAACTGAGAAGATCTGAGTGTGTTTTATTGGAGAGCTGCGGTGTCGTCCTTCTGATTCTTCCTGTGTCACAAGGGAGAGAAGAGGCACACTGTGTGTGGGTGTGTGTGGGGCGGGGTGGGGGCGTGTCTGTGTTTACTAACAAGACATCATTGCGGAGCCGAAGCCGAGTTTCTTAACATGGAGATGTTCTCGCTACTTTTTCTTTTGTCAAGCACAAAGAAAATAACATTTTAGTTAAATGTAAGTTGTGTCTTGGATCAAAGATCCTATCTACTGCCCAAAACAGCAATTCAAATCTGCTGAAACAGCTACAAAAGCAACATGCTTTGACAAAGTTAGTAAAGAGAGGCACAGACTGATGCCACTTCACCTCCACCTCCACCTCCACCACCACCTAAGTATTTTAACGGAGGGACTGCTAGCCAAGACAACATTGATAAAGCCATTACAGCATATGTGCTAGAAGACATGCAGGCTATTTCTACAGTGGAGTCACCCGCTTTCAGGCAGCTAATTAGCATGATAGCGGGCGTCAAACGGCAAATGTCACGAAAACATTTTCCAAGTTCCTGGACACATAGGACATTGAGCACATAAACATGGAAAGCAAGCTTAAGAAAACACTCCAAATTCTGCCTCTGCTCATCATTCAACACTGAAGGTACACACTCTGTCAATTCTCTTATATACTCTTTCATTCTAGACTTCTAGAGTGTTTGATTATCACATCACTCTAAATGTATAGACTATAAAGTTCACCAACATAAAGAGGGATCCTAGTGGGCCAGGCCAATCTTTCCTTTTCTCTAAACTAAAACAGGGGAAATGTGTAGAGTGTTCTGGGCTTCAGAACAGCGTTGATCTCCTGAAAACATGATTTTATTTCACAATTCCTTGAGAGAAAAAAAGGCCTGGTTAGGCGTGTGTATAGCAGTATGTGTGCTGTATATAGTGATATGACATATAATCATGTCATGTGTGCCTTCTTTGGGTGAAGCCAGGTTTACAGCTATGTTGTGACATGTTGTTATTATGCGGTTTGTTACTTATGTATGTTATGTTGCAGCTATTTAAAATAGTTTTGTCAATTTGTTCTGGCCCGAAATAAATTGGCCCTTTGAAACATATCTTTGTCTTTATGTGTTGTATGTAGATCACATTGCTTAGCAGAGTTCAGTGATGCAAATGCATGTCAAGTTGATCAACAGATTGCATTATTCTTCAGTGCAATAACAGTACTGAAATGAAGGCTAAAAGGTCATTAATGGGAGCCTTAAAATCTTTTTTAAAAAAGAAGTAACTAAATAGTTACTTTTCACAGTAACGCATTACTTTTTGGGTAAGTAACTGAGTTAGTAACTGAGTTACTTTTGAAATAAAGTAACTAGTAACTGTAACTAGTTACTGGTTTTCAGTAACTAACCCAACACTGCTGATCAATAATAGGACGATAGAAAGCCGTTTATTTATTTATTTTTTGCTGCGCCTTCTTTGATTTGATAAATATAGATCTGTTACTATGTCTGCATTTGTCAAACTGGGCACATAATTTCACCCCAAAATATTTTGAAGTATACTTTGCTGTTCTTAGGTCTGGGTTTTGTTGCCAACCAAAGACACAAATTCAGACACGTTTCTTAGATGTTACTCAACATGTTATATTATGGCTAGAATAATATATCTTTGTTAAGTTTTAATAAGGCAAAAAATACATGTTTTATTTACTTAATTAATCTATTTTGTATTAGAAAAAGTTGGCCGGCATGGAAATAATAGCTCTTTTTAAGTCTTACTGGGAAGAAAAATGACAAAAAAATATGAAATAGTGTTAGTTACAGTAGCAAATTCAGCTTTAACAAAATTATATTTCACAAAACGTTCAATGTAATGATATAAATTAAGGGTGCCAAACTTGTTTTTATTGAGACGCTACGTCAAAATTATGGCTGCCCCCAGAGGGCTGTAGGTAACAGTAAATATATGTAAATATAAACCTATAAAATCCTTTTAACACTATTTACTTAGGCAACTCTTTTTGATTGTTATATTTTTTTTACTATAAGACTTGCTTTGAAAGTAAGTCAAGTTAACAAACAGATATTTCAATATACATTTTTGATAACCAAAGGGAAAACAAAGCCTGCAACATTTTGTTACATGATCAGATATTATTAAAGTGCAGAACATATGCAATTTGATGCTGTACATTTTTCTGTCTAAATTGAAAGTGTTATGATCTGTTGCACAAGATCATATCCTTTGTTGTTTGTGTTATAGTATTCCCCTGTGTTTAGTTTTTGGTCTTGTTGTTGAAGCCACGCGCCTTCTTTGTTTACTTCCCGTTGCTAGGTGCGCTGGCTTCACACTGGCTTCTGTTTGGGCAATTGGGACACACATCGGTTGCCCATCCTTATCACTAATCATTCCACTTATTTATACATGTCTCTGGTAGGCTTGAGGGTGGTCCATTGTTCGCCGTTGGCGACTTCTTATGCCAAGTTCGCCTCAAGCTTCTCGTGAGTTTCCTAGCCACACGCTGTGTGTATTTAGCCTTATTGTGATTCAATTAACACGCGAAGTCCCAGAGAAGGGTCAATTGACATTTTCACCTAGAAAACACACAAGAGGGTCATTTGACCCCTAGTCCCCCCTGTGGACACTCCTTTTGTTATGAAAATGTGGCTGTTAGTGGCACACGGCAGGGGGCCACTTGAGCCTGTGTGGGGGAGGGGACCTTACAGTTCAAGCTTTAGTTCTGAGGTAGGTTGTGTGTGTTTTTGCAAGGATCAACAGAATGAAGGGATCAACACTCTGACATTTATTGTTAAAAAAAATACAAAACAAAACATATTTACAAAGAATGAAAAAGCAACTGTTTTCCCAGTTTTGGTGTGGAGGGTTGTTGCAGAAGCAATTGTTATTTTTGTGTGCCAAAAATAGTTTAAAAAAAAAAATTTACAAAGAAAAAAGCATATTTACAAAGAATGAAAAACCATGTCCATGTAAACGTGACTGACATACATTTGAGCAGTCACTCACAATCCTGGCACTGCCATTGCTCCTTTCGGCATTTCCCACATGTATAATTTTTCTGTCTACCTAGACAAACTGCCCCTAACAGCCTCATTACCATAACAAAATGAGTGATTAGTGTATTCGGGAAAAGCGTCGGGCCAAATGACCCCTCTCTGGGTCTTCTAGGTAGACAGAAAAATGCTGGGACTTCTAGTGTTAAATAATCATCATACCGGCACACTGATATCCTTTGCATCTTGGAAACATAAACCCCACAACATGCCAGCACACAACAGGATGAACCCACCAGAACCAGAAAGTGATTCCAAGGAGGACTTCACGTTTGAGGGATTAATGGAGTGAAATCGGGGACAGCTGGTGGCGTTGAAGGCTGAGAGCCTCTGCTGTTTGCCCGAGGAAGACATGAGTTGGATTCAGGGACCTGATGGCGAAGCCGTACCAGTCTACTCCATTCCGTCCAGCTACTATGCAAATCTATCCAATCATGCTCGTCAACGCGGGCGGAAGCTCGTCATCCATGTTGCTGCTTCTTGATCTTAGCGCTGCTTTCGATACCGTCGATCAAAATATTTTATTAAAATGCGGCCTGTCTCCTCGTCGGCCACGAATGTGGCCAGTCATGGACACTCTCCACGCCGTCAACAGCCATTCCCAGGACTTGGGCATGGACCACAATGGCTGATGGGTAAATATTATTGCTCACGTCTGCCCCCTCGTTGGCCACATGTGGCCAATTCATGGACGCCCTCCACGCCATCAGCAGCGACGCTCAGGACTTGGGTGTAAAACTCTTTGGCTGCTGAGGTTCTGGTGCCACTCACGTCCACCTTCTCATCGGCCAATGATGTGCCAGTGCGTGAACGCCCGCCTTGCCAGCTGCAGCGACGTTCGACTCGCCGCCACCACCACATGACTCATCCCTTGTGACTTCAGGGACACCTGGCCTGGCGACCCACCAGCAACTCCTCCCTGCATCCCCCAGTGAGAATGGACTTGTTTTTATTTGGGACGTCTGGAATCTGTCCCTTAACTTTGTTCAGTGATTAGTGTCACCACCAGCTGTTTTTGTCACTAATCACACCCCTTTAAATACCTGTGTCACCGGTTGCACAGGCTTGTCGTTCGCTATACGCAACTGTTTAAGTACGTTCTACAAGCATTTTAGCTGTTTACCTTCTTTGCATGTCATTTGTCTCACTATACTAAGTAAGATTCGAGCTACTCTCGAGGTTCAATCCATGTTTAGGATTGTACCGACGTTTTGTACTTTGCGTCCATCCATCCATCCATCCATCCATTCATCCATCCATTTTCTTCCGCTTATCCGGGCATTCCTAGGCCAGCCGGGAGACATGGTCTTCCCGTGTCTTGGGTCTTCCCCGTGGCCTCCTGCCTGTTGGACGTGCCCAAAACACCTCCCTAGGGAGGCATTCGAGTGGCATCCTGACCAAATGCCCAAACCACCTCATCTGGCTCCTCTAGATTTGGAGGAGCAGCGGCTTTACTTTGAGCTCCCCCCGGATAACAGAGCTTCTCATCCTATCTCTAAGGGAGAGCCCCACCACCTGGCAAAGGAAACTTATTTCGGTTTGTACCTGTGATCTTATCCTTTGCGTCATGAATATAAATCATTATCTTACCTGCAAGTGACCTGCTGTCCTCCGCATCTTTGGAAGCGCAAACATCACACCAGGCCGGATCGTAACATTATGCCTAACTGGTCATATAGTCATATATACTGTACAATGGATATTGTGACATTTGTGATCCCTACTTGATAGATGTTGAAAGTTCATTACATGGGAGTTTATCTTTGCTTGTGTTGCTAAAATACTGTTGCTTATCTTAGATGGATTTTGCTAATCTTCAACCAGCTATTGCCTTCATGTCCAGCTGTATTTTAAAGACTCCTCATGATTCAAGATAAATCCATGACACTCATTCACAAATGCAAGAGAAAGTAATCATATCAGGAGTCTTTCATGGATTATGCTGCTATGAATGTGATTTATAATCGCTCTCATTTGTGTGAACTACAACAATGTGCACTGGGCGTCTGGAAGAGATAATCTTATTAACCAGTTGGCTTTTGTTTTGTGCTGTTGCTCTTTTATTCCATGTTAAAACATTTCACTACTAATTTATGGCTGAGCATAATTGGGGTCTTACTTTAAAAAAAAAAAAAAGTCTCCCCTGTTCAGTAGAAGATTATAAATTTTGTCTTTGGGATTATGTATCGAGCACAGTGAAAGGCCCATGAAATTGTCTTGCTTTCTTTTATGTTTAAAGCCACTCAAGCTTATTAATGTGAAAAGGAAGTGAAAATTATTTTGAAGAAGACCATTGTCATATCACAAAATGTGTCAGATGGCAGCTATTGTGATAGATGGGATTGGATGTGTGATTAGTCCTGGTCCAATCAGCATGCTGCTGGAATCACACTCACCGAACCAATCAGCCAGACAAAAAGGAATTATCGTTCAGTGAAACTTCAGAATTGCAACGGACAGATTGACATTTTCTGTCACAACCCAAAAAGTAAAACCTTGCTTTGGACACCAGAAGGCACAATGAGAGACTGATAGCCCCCCCCCCCCCAAAAGATTAAAAAAATCACAGAGGAATCCTCATAGATCATTTTTGGCGTTTTATGATCCTTAGATGTTGAGAGATCAGAGCTTTAATCTTACTGTGAAATATAATTTCACAAAATAAAATGATTCTCTCAGCCAGGCTCTTCAAAGAAACTGCAAAGAGAAATTTCAGGTGTCAGTAATTCTGCCTAGTTTACATAGGGGTCTAACAGGTGATCACACAGAAAACTGGGCTTTTCCCCATCATAATGGTGAGCAACTTTTGATTTTGTGTCAAAACATATTTAAAATTTTAGCAGTGCCATTGTTCCTGTGGTGTGCTGCTCTCTCGGCAGGGCTTGTCACAGGAGGCGTCAAGGCATGCCTCTCCAATACACGAGGCTCCTTTCATTTCTCTGTCTGACATGTTAAGTGTGATGGTACAAAGAGGTTCCATTTTAATTGTTTGGACAGATCACTCGCGGGAGAGCGGCTTTGATATTTGGTGTTGACAGAATAGGCACAGGCTTGCTGAGTTGCTTTGGTGTCTATCTTTCCAATCCTGGCTGGCATCGTAGTGTATGGATGGATACTGGTTTGTCTACCCCAGACAAAAAAAAGTCAGCTCTTGTCCAGTCTTATGAGCACCTAAAATTAGATACAGCAGTCCTTTAGAACGGGAACACATTTCATTGTAGAAGGCTGGAAACTTTCAATTTGGTTAGTTTTCCAATTAGTTTTCCTCAAAAGTGACAATGCAAAGAATACATCATTCACAGGGTTAAAATTAATAAATTACATACAGATCATATCTTTTTTCTAGCATTTATCCTGTTTAGGATCAAGGGAAAGCTGGCTTTTTTGCATGCATGCACTCTAAAACAATAACACACTTCACTTGACTTACCTACAATTGTTCAGTTTATTTTTTAGTTGTATCGTCATTGTTTAGAGATTGGTATTTTTTAAGTACCAACTGAATTCAGTACAATACTATCGCATACCGATTCACGTAAAATCAAAAATGTTCAATATCAGGGTTGTAGGGCCGGACAATTATGGCAAAAATAATAATCATGATTATTTTGATTGATATTGTAATCACAATAATTACATGATTTTTTATTATTTGAAAACATGAGTATTTATTGTACCACCAAAACTCAACTTTAAAAATAGTAAAAGAAGGGATACAAATTAGTAACAAATAAACCACAACAAGTAAAATAATAATAATATAGTGATATAGAACAGCAGAGAGAAGGAAATGACAGTTACACCGACAAAGTCCAGGAGACAGCAGAAGATTGAACGGTTAGTTAGGGAAAGAAGACTGCTTAAAAATAATGGAAAAGATCTCCAAGAAAAGGAAAAGGAGGGAATTAACCTTCTACAGGCAGAAATTAAGAACCGACTGTCAGCCTTATATATATATATATATATATATATATATATATATATATATATATATATATATATATATATATATATATATATATATATACTGTATATATATATATATATATATATATATATATATATATATATATATATATATATATATATATATATATATATATATATATATATATATATATATAATGAAAGAGAGAACTAGATCAAACTTCTTCAAAGACCCCTTCAAGTTTGCAAAAAGCCTTTTTATAAAGGATAAAAGTGGTAAACTTACAACAATAAAGAAAGATCTTGAAGCTTACCTCAAACAGAACCACACTGACCCTCCCAAGTGTAGTGAGGTGGAGAGAATTGTGCGACGAGCAAGAACTGCATCCTCTCCTGGGCCCAGTTGGATTCCATACCGGTTCTATAAGAAAACTCCGGCAGTTTTACATTTTCTATGGAGGCTGATGAAGGTGGTGTGGTACAAACAAGCAACTCCAACTGCATGGTGCAGGGCAGGAGGCATCTTGATCCCCAAGGAAAAGCACTCTGTGGACATCAGCCAGTTTCGCCAAATCAGCCTTCTCAATGTTAAAGGCAAACTCTTCTTCAGTGTAGTGGCTCACAGGCTGGCCACCTACCTGGCAAGGAACCAATACATTGATATTTTGGTGCAAAAAGCAGGAATTCCAGGCTTTTCGGGGTGCCTGGAGCACACTAACATGATAGGGAGTCAAATTCAAGCTGCCAAAAAGGGTGGAAGAGATCTCCATGTTGTGTTCCTGGACCTAGCAAATGCCTTTGGGTCAGTTCCTCATGATCTCCTCTGGGTGACATTCCACTATTTCTTTGTCCCGGATTCCATAACTGGCCTCGTCAAAGCCTATTTCCAGGACCTACAGCTATGCCTGACAACTGGTGAGTGTACCACAGCATGGCAGCGACTTCAAATAGGAATAATGGCAGGATGTACCATCTCACCTCTTGCTTCACAATGGCTACGGACGTCATCATCCGAGCCTCTAGGTTGGTGGTAGGATGTCAAAAGATTAAATCACCACAACCAAAGTGTGTGCTAGGCGGCTGCTGAACAAGCTGCAAGAAAACATCCAGTGGGCCAGGATGGAAATAAAGCCAAGCAAGTCCAAAAGTGTCTCGGTTGTGAGGGGGAAGCTGATGGAACATCGATTCTGTGTGGGTGAGTAGGCTATACCAACAGTGTCTGAGAAGCCTGTCAAGAGTCTTGGATGTTGGTACCATGCCACCCTCAAAGACACAGAACAGGTGGACCAGCTCAAGCAGGATACTAATACTGGCCTAAAAACATTGAAAAGACCATCCTCCCTGGCCGGTTGAAGCTGTGGTGCCTCCAATTTGTGTTGCTACCCAGGCTAATGTGGCCTCTTACCATCTATGACATACCAACCACAAAGGTAGAAAAGTTGGAGAGGGTGGTTAGCTCATTTGCTAGGAAGTGGCTGGGTCTTCCCAAATGCTTCAGTAACATCGGACTGTATGGAAGAGGTGTTCTGGAGCTTCCTGTTTCCATCTGAGTAGAGGAGTTTAAGTGTGCAAAGGTAATGCTGGAAATGATGTTAACAGAGTCTTGTGACCCATGCGTTGCCCAAACAGCTCTTACCTTGGTGACCTGAAGGAAAAGGACTGCAGCGGCAGCTACTCTGCAAGCAAAGGAGGATCTTAAACACAGAGACATCATTGGCCTTGTGCAGCAGGAGAGAGGAGGCCTTGGCCTTGGTGAGAGCAGACCGTTGTGGCATACGGCTGCTCCAGTTCAGCGACCCTGGCTGGTTGTAGAGGAGGTACGTCGGCACAACCAGGTTCTGAAGTGCCTAGCAGCCACGTTAGAGGACAGACGAGTGAAGATCAATGCCCTGGCCCCGCCAACATTACATCATAAATCCACAAGAGAGTTCACCCGAGAAGGTGCACAGTCAACCAAAGGCCATATACCAGACATAGGCCAGCTCGGAATGGCTCGTGACTGGAAAATGGCGGTGGATCTCAACCAAAAGCTCTGCTTTCCTTCAGAGATAGCCAGATCAAACCTCAAACCAGACCTTGTGCTCTGGTCCTCCTCACTGCATATCATGTACGTAATAGAACTCACGGTTCCCTGGGAGGCTGCTGTGGAGGAGGCATTTGAATGCAAAAGCCTTAAGTACACCGATCTGGCAGCTGATGCTGAGCAGAATGGATGGAAAGCCAAAGTCTGCCCAGTGGAAGTTGGCGGCAGAGGCTTTGTGGGCCGGACAACCATCAGACTGCTTAAGGGCATTGGAATTTGAGGCCAAACCCTGCGAAACACCATTGAAGTCCTCTCAGGAGCAGCAGAGGCAGCTAGTCGGTGGCTGTGGGTAAAGAGGAGAGACAACATCTGGAGTTCTAGTAAGACCTATATATAGCATATAATGGTTAAAAGCAGAGGGGGGCTCACCTGGGACGTCAGGTGTTGCCGATGAGCCCTCTGGAGGTGTCGTGGTCATATCATTGAAACACCGGTTAAGGAGGGTGCCCACCCGATGACCTCAATGAAGCTGTCAACCATCCCTCTCCTCCTCTACATCCCCCATTTTGCAATTACACCCAACCTGGTCCAACACTAACAGCACTGAAGCAGCTCCGATGGAGGTAGCCTACTGTTACTACTCCACTCAGGTTTTTTTGTATCATGGGATTTTTTCATCTCGTCCTAAAATTGCCCATGACAGCATGTCAAAACTTTTAGTGGACAGACAGGTGTATTTGTAGTGGAGTGACTTAAAAGTAATAATGCATGTTTCCAAGCCAACAAAGCAAGCCAACCTGCAGACCCAGCTGCAGAAAAACATTTAAGGGGGGGCATTACAATTTTTCAGGGGGGCCCTTGCCAAAAATGTATTCCCGCTGTGTGAGGGCGCACGCTTGCTAAAGCTGCAATGCTGGGTCTTTGTTTGTCCACATTTGATTACTACATGTGGACGAGGCTAAGCAGAGGGTGTGGGAGCAGTTCGGGGAATCCTTGGAGAAGGACTATGGGGCGGCACCGAAGCTGTTCTGGAAGACCATACGGCACCTCCAGGAGGGGGAAGCAGGGAACCATCCAAGCTGCGTACAGCAAGGATGGGACTCTGCTGACTTCAAGTGAGGAAGTCGTAGGGCATTGGAAAGAGCACTTTGAGGAACTCCTGAACCCAACTACATCAGACACACCCTCCCTGACAGGAGCGGAGCCTGAGGATGATGGGGGATCGACGTCGATCTCTCGGAGTGAAGTCACTGAGGTAGTTAGACAACTCCACAGTGGCAAAGATCCGGTGGTTGACGAGATCCGTCCAGAAATGCTGAAGGCACTGGGTGTTGAAGGGCTTTCTTGGTTGATGCGCCTTTTCAACATTGCGTGGAAGTCTGGGACAGTGCCAAGGGAGTGGCAGACTGGGGTGGTGGTTCCGTTATTCAAAAAGGGGGACCAGATGGTGTGTGCTAACTACAGGGGTATCACACTACTCAGCCTCCCTGGGAAGGTTTACGCCAAGGTACTGGAAAGGAGGGTCCGGCCGATAGTCGAACCTCAGATTCAAGAGGAGCAATGTGGATTCCGTCCTGGTCGTGGAACAACTGACCAGCTCTTTACTCTTGCAGGAATCCTGGAGAAGGCCTTGGAGTATGCCTATCCAGTCTACATGTGCTTTGTGGATTTGCAGAAGGCGTATGACCGGGTCCCCCGGGAGATCCTGTGGGAGGTGCTGAGGGAGTACGGGGTGAGGGGAACCCTGCTGAGGGCCATCCAATCTCTGTACAACCAAAGCGAGAGTTGTGTCCGGGTGTAAGTCGGATCCGTTTCCAGTGGGGGTTGGTCTCCGCCAGGGCTGCGCTCTGTCACCTATCCTGTTTGTGATTTTCATGGACAGGATTTGTAGGCAGAGTCGTGACCATGGCGGAGAGGGCATATGTCTCGGGGGCCTAAAGGTGCGTCGCTGCTGTTTGCAGATGATGTGGTCCTGATGGCACCTTCGGTTCCTGACCTTCAGCTCTCACTGGATCGGTTCGCAGCCGAGTGTTCAGCGCCTGGAATGAAGATCAGCATCTCCAAATCTGAGGCCATGGTTCTCAGCAGGAAACCGATGGTTTGTACAGTCCAGGTAGAGAACGAGACTCTGTCCCAGGTGGAGGAGTTTAAGTATCTCCGGGTCTTGTTCACAAGTCAGGGAAAGATGGAGAAGGAAATCAGCCGGAGAATCGGAGCAGCTGGGGCAGTATTGCAGTCTCTCTGCCGCACTGTTGTGACGAAACGAGAGCTGAGCCAGAAGGCAAACCTCTCAGTCTACCGAGCTATCTACATTCCTACTCTCACCTATGGTCATGAAGTGTGGGTCATGACCGAAAGAATAAGATCGCGGATACAAGTGGCCAAAATTTGTTTCCTCAGAAGGGTGTCTGGCATCTCCCTCAGAGATAGGGTGAGAAGTTCAGTCACCCGAGAGAGATTCGGAGTAGAGCCGCTGCTCCTTCGCTTGGAAAGGAGCCAGCTTCGGTGGTTCGGTCATCTCATGCGGATGCCTCACGAGCGTCTCCCTAGGGAGGTCCTCGTTGCACGTCCTACAGGGAGGAGACCTCGTGGCAGGCCAAGGACCAGATGGGGGGATTACATATCCTCTCTGGCCTGGGAACGCTTTGGGATTCCCCAGGAGGAAGTTGCTAATGTTGCCCTGTAGAGGGAAGTCTGGGGGTTTCTGCTAGAGCTGTTGTCCCCGCGACCCGATTCCGGATAAGCGGTTGAAGATGGATGGATGGATGTAACAATATGTGTTTGAAATTGTTTAAGCCTTTATCGTGTCCAAAAAATGATAAGAGTTGCCAAAATAATAATGATATTGTAAAGAACCGATGTTGATGTGCTAAAACCTCTTTCTTGTTCAAAAGCTACATACAGTATTAACTGTTCTTTGTTCATGCTCATAACGCATATTAATCAAGTGTTTGGATGTGTTCATTAAATCAATGTATTCTTGGTTGCCAAAAATGGATTGAAAGTAATACTTTTGATATTGACACACCTCATCTGTGCATCAATTTGGAGACTAACCTTAGGAGATGCACAGATGAGCTGTGTCAATATCAAATTATTACTTTGAATCACTTTGGCAGCCATAAGTTGTCATTTGGGTTTGATATCAGCTTTATAAACGGTACTTAAAAGCGCAAACAGTACAGTATGTACTTTAAAGGCCTACTGAAACCCACTACTACCGACCACGCAGTCTGATAGTTTATATATCAATGATGAAATCTTAACATTATAACACATGCCAATACGGCCGGGTTAACTTATAAAGTGACATTTTAAATTTGCCGCTAAACTTCCGGTTCGAAACGCCTCTGAGGATGACGTATGCGCGTGACGTAGACCGGCGAACACGGGTATGCCTTCCACATTGAAGCCAATACGAAAAAGCTCTGTTTTCATTTCATAATTCCACAGTATTCTGGACATCTGTGTTCGTGAATCTGTTTCAATCATGTTCATTGCATTATGGAGAAGGAAGCCGAGCAAGCAAAGAAGAAAGTTGTCGGTGCGAAATGGACGTATTTTTCGAACGTAGTCAGCCACAACAGTACACAGCCGGCGCTTCTTTGTTTACATTCCCGAAAGATGCAGTCAAGATGGAACTCTAACCAGGAGGGCTTTTGACTTGGATACACAGACGCCTGTAGAGAACTGGGACAACACAGACTCTTACCAGGATTACTTTGATTTGGATGACAAAGACGCAGACGTGCTACTGTGAGTATGCAGCTTTGGCTTTTTTTTGCGTATGTACGTAACTTTTTTAAAATATATAAGCTTTATGAACCTTGGGTTAGGTGAACGGTCTTTTGGGCTGAGTGATTGTGTGTGTTGATCATGTGTTTGAATTGTATTGGCGTGTTCTATGGAGCTAGGAGCTAGCAGAGGAGCTAGGAGCTAGCATAACAAACACGCAGGTGTTATTATGCAGGATTAATTTGTGGCATATTAAATATAAGCCTGGTTGTGTTGTGGCTAATAGAGTATATATATGTCTTGTGTTTATTTACTGTTGTAGTCATTCCCAGCTGAATATCAGGTACCGTGAGTATGCAGCCTTGGCTGCTAAACATTTGACAACTTACCGTATGTGCGCGTCACGTACGTAACTTTTTTTAAATATATAAGCTTTATGAAAGCAAAATGGCGGCGCGTGTACATGCAGCGACCACTCTCTCTCCTGATAATGCGGTGTTTTCTTGTTTTACGTGTGTTTTTTCGTCTCGTGTGTGTAAGTGTTCGTCGCGTTTATCTGCCCCACGGCAAACATACAGCCGTGAGGGACTGCTCACCATAGGCAGCACCGGAGTTAAGGACTTAAACCCGGCGGACGTCGAGGTGCTACGAAGCCTCGGATTACTCCGGCGGCCCACCACAACACCGACCCCCACAGCTGCTCCGTGCCCGCAGAGGAGGCGCCGCAAGCGGTGTGCGAGAAGGCGGAAGCGCGGCAAGCGCGGAGGTATCCGAGCCAGGCTAGCGGCTAGCCCAAACAAGCCGGCTATTCCATCCATCCTCCTAGCCAACGTACGCTCCCTGGACAACAAACGGGACCACATACAGCTCATCCGATCCACACAGAAGACGGTGAGAGAGTGTTGTGCTTTTGTGTTCACCGAAACGTGGCTCCACGACGGCATCCCGGACTCCGCCATCCAGCTCGACCAGCTAACATGCTATCGGGCAGACAGGGCCCTCACTGCAGGAGGTAAGACCCGCGGTGGCGGGGTCTGTGTTTACATCAGTGATGCATGGTGTAAGGACACTGTTGTTACACAGAAGCACTGCTCAGCCCTGGTGGAGTTCATGTTTTTAAAGTGTCGGCCTTTCCACCTACCGAGGGAGTTTGCAGCCATTCTACTAGCTGCTGTTTATATTCCCCCCTGCTCTAACAACAAGGACAGAGACAGGGCACTATCTGAACTGAACTGTGCCATCACCGAACACCAGACAGCCCATCCAGACGGCTTCCTCATCGTGGCTGGTGATTTCAACCAGGCTAACCTCAAGTCAGTGTGTCCACAGCTACATCAACACATTGACTTTCCTACAAGAGGTAAAAACACACTGGACATGGTCTTCACCACTCAGAAAGGAGCTTACAAGGCGTCACCCCTCCCCCACCTGGGTGCTTCTGACCACCTCACTGTCATGCTAATGCCAGCATACAGGCCGAGGGCTAAAGTCACCAGACCAGTTCAGAAGCAAGTGAGGGTGTGGCCAGTGGATGCCTCCTCTGCTCTGCAGGACTGTTTTGACACCACAGACTGGGTCATTTTTAAGCAGGCAGCCACCTACAACCACCACATCGACATACAGGAATATACAGAGACTGTCACTGCATACATCACTAAATGCATCGATGATGTCACAGAGACCAGGACCATCACGGTACGGGAAAATCAGAAACCATGGCTGACGGGGGAAGTCCATAGGTTGCTGAGAGCCCGGAACGCTGCCTTCAGAGCAGGAGATGAGGCTGGCCTGAGAACAGCCAGGGCCAACCTGAACCGTGGCATCAGAGATGCTAAGAGGCAGTACGGCAGCAGGATAGCCCACCGCTTCAGTGACAGCAGAGACACCAGGAGCCTGTGGCGGGGGATCCAGACCATCACGGACTATAAACCCCGACCACAGACCTGTGACAGTGACACCGCTCTGCTGAACAGCCTGAACGAGTTCTTTGGACGCTTTGAGGCACAAAACAGCACGCCTGCACGGAAGACTCCACCCCCTCCGGATGACCAGGTGCTGTCCCTGTCTTCGGCCAGCGTGAGGCGTTCCCTCTCCAGAGTCAACGCACGCAAAGCTGGAGGCCCGGACAACATACCTGGTCGTGTGCTGAGAGACTGTGCAGCGGAGCTCACAGATGTCTTCACGGACATCTTCAACACCTCCCTGAGCCAAGCTGCTGTTCCCACGTGCCTCAAAGCCTCCACCATCATCCCGGTTCCCAAGAAGGCTTCCCCATCCAGCTACAACGATTACCGTCCCGTTGCACTGACGCCCATCATCACGAAGTGCTTCGAACGGCTAGTCTTGCAGCACATCAAGTCCATCCTCCCCCCCACCCTGGACCCCTACCAGTTTGCATATCGGGCCAACAGATCGACCGATGATGCAATCTCCACAGCCCTCCACTCAGCTCTCACCCACCTGGACACTAAAGACTCCTACGCCAGGATGCTGTTCATAGACTTCAGTTCAGCATTTAACACCATCATCCCACAGCAGCTGATTCACAAACTGGACCGGCTGGGGCTGAACACGTCGCTGTGCAACTGGCTGCTGGACTTCCTGACTGGGAGACCACAGGCAGTCCGGGTCGGCAGGTACACATCCAGCACCATCATCATGAACACAGGGGCCCCTCAAGGATGTGTGCTGAGCCCCCTTCTCTTCACCCTGCTGACCCACGACTGCACGCCGAAGCACAGCACCAACCTCTTCGTCAAGTTTGCGGACGACACAACTGTGGTAGGTCTCATCCACAATAACGATGAGACCAGCTACAGAGACGAGGTGAGCCAACTGGCCACATGGTGCGGTGACAACAATCTCTCTCTCAATGTAGAGAAAACAAGGGAGATTGTTGTGGACTTCAGGAGAGCGCACACCCAGCACCCTCCTCTGACCATCAACGGTGTGGTGGTGGAGAGAGTGAGCAGCACCAAATTCCTGGGTGTGCACATCACAGATGACCTCTCCTGGAAAACCAACACTGCATCACTGGCCAAGAGGGCTCAACAGCGCCTCTACTTCCTCCGCAAACTGCGAAGAGCAAAAGCCTCAGCCTCCATCATGCACTCCTTCTACCGGGGCGTCATCGAGAGCATCCTGACCAGCTGCATAACTGTGTGGTACGGAGGCTGCACGGCGTCCTGCCGCAGGACGCTGCAGCGCACAGTTAGGGCAGCTGAGAAGATCGTTGGTGCCCCCCTCCCCTCCCTCCAGGACATTTACAACACACGCCTGTCACGCAAAGCACTCCGCGTGGCAGGCGACATCACACACCCCTCACACGGCTTCTTCAGACTGCTGCCATCCGGCAGACGACTGAGAAGCCTCCGAGCTCGAAGCTGTAGGCTGAGAGACAGCTTCATCCATCAGGCTGTCAGGAAGCTGAACTCTCTCCCGGCCCCCCCCCCCCTTCTCACTCTGCCCTGCAATCTGATCTGAACTGAACTGTGAACTGAGACACTACACCCCACCCCCCCCCCCCCCCCACTCACCCACACACACACACACACACACACACACACACACACACACCATCTATCACTTAGCCACTTTACTCCGGACTCAAAATGCTGCTAACTGTTTTAACTGTTTACACTGTTTACATTGCACTTTGCACTCCCATCTGAATACTTAGATAGATATTATAGATATTCTGGTAATATCTTCTTCCCCTGTATATTTTTCCCCCCCCTCATGCGACTGTTTAAATTGTTGTCTTTTTTATTTTTCTTTTACACTTTATATTTATAGACACCGTGGATGTGAGAGGAACGCAATTTCGTCCACCTGTATGTCCTGTACAAACAGTTGTTTGACAATAAAGCTGACTTTGACTTTGACTTTGACTTATGAACCTTGGGTTAGGTAAACGGTCTTTTGGGCTGAGTGATTGTGTGTGTTGATCAGGTGTTTGAATTGTATTGGCGTGTTCTATGGAGCTAGGAGCTAGCAGAGGAGCTAGGAGCTAGCATAACAAACACGCAGGTGTTTTTATGCAGGATTAATTTGTGGCATATTAAATATAAGCCTGGTTGTGTTGTGGCTAATAGAGTATATATATGTCTTGTGTTTATTTACTGTTGTAGTCATTCCCAGCTGAATATCAGGTCACCCCCGGCTCTCACAGCATCTTCCCTATCTGAATAGCTTCAACTCCCCACTAGTCCTTCACTTGCACTTTACTCATCCACAAATCTTTCATCCTCGCTCAAATTAATGGGGAAATTGTCGCTTTCTCGGTCCGAATCTCTCTCACTTCATGCGGCCATCATTGTAAACAATAGGGAACTTTGCGTATATGTTCAACTGACTACGTCACGCTACTTCCGGTAGGTGCAAGCCTTTTTTTTATCAGATACCAAAAGTTGCAATCTTTATCGTCGTTGTTCTATACTAAATCCTTTCAGCAAAAATATGGCAATATCGCGAAATGATCAAGTATGACACATAGAATAGATCTGCTATCCCCGTTTAAATAAAAAAAATTCATTTCAGTAGGCCTTTAATATCATATATGTAACTCTCTTAAGGGTAATCTAATTATGTATGCACAGATCAGATATGTAAATATCAAAGTATTACATTGACTCCCTTTTTGGCAACTAAAAGTACATTGATTGAATTAATACTTCCAAACACTTAATTAATATTTATTATGAGCATGAACAGTTAATATTGTATGCAGCTTCTAAATAAAAAGATAAGTTTATAGCACATCAACATCGGATCAACAACAGTTCTTTGCAATCTCATTAATACCATAAAAATGGCAAACTCTTTCATTTTTCGGACACGATAAAGGCTTAAATGATTTCAAACACATATCCTGATGATAACCACAAATATAAGTGTCTCCCTTACATGTAGTAATCAATTGTGGGCAGATGAAGCCAGGGAAGGTTTAGCGAGCAAGCACATAATAGATTTAACTTACAGTTGTGATGCCGCGATCGATGACTTGCCTGCTTATAGAGCTGTAATTGGATCATATCCCATCCATTGACAAGACAAAATTAAATATGATTGGATTTCGTTTCTGTCAACGTTTTTGGCTCTTTTTTATTCTCAACTAAATTGTCAGGTAATTTTGTTATCGTCAACGTGCCTTTGTTTTGATTAAATATCGTCTCATTTTACCTACTCTGATGTAAAAAACCAGACCCAAATAAAATATACAGTTTCCAGCCCAGGGCGAGCACGGCTGACTCTGTGGGCGGGCACAGCCCGGGCCCGCCCATGACGCTGGGGCTGCCAGCCTGATAGAAAACGGTCAAAAGTAAAGCTCCGTTATTTCAGCAAGCTCAATGGTAATTGGATATGCCATACAGATGTTATTGATTAGCATTAGCGATTTGACATGGTGACTTCAACACCTCCAAATTTGGTAATCAAAAGTATAACTAAAACTAAGATGCATCCATCTGTCTATTTTCTACCGCTTGTCCCTCTCGGGGTCGCGGGGGATGCTGGAGCCTACCTCAGCTGCATTCGGGCGGAAGGCGGGGTACACCCTGGACAAGCTCATTGCAGGGCCAACACAGATAGACAGACAACATTCACACTCACATTCACACACTAGGGCAAATTTAGTGTTGCCAATCAACCTATCCCCAGGTGCATGTCTTCGGAGGGGGTAGGAAGCCGTTTATTACTACATGAACACAAAAAAAAGTACTAAAAATTGGTACGTTTGAGTGCAGATTTGAGCCGATACAGTATGGGTTCAAATGTGAAAGGTACCCATCCCTATCATCATTACAATCTTAATGTTTAATTGACTAATCATTACTGATGTGTAACTCTGATCACAGAAAAAAATCCAAAGAAAACTAATAAAAAATACAGCAAGATGATGAAGATCATCAGATGCAGAGCTGTGTTGTCCTATCTCATCCCGTTTTGCCCTTGTTTTATTGGAGTCCTGGGTGCTTTGACTTGTTCCTTACACGTGTTTAGTTCCATTCTGACGTCTTTCACTTCTGAAATGATTAAGTTACAGGAGTCCTAACTTATGTTCAGAGGAATTCCTGTCTTATCAGATGCAAAAATGATTTTAGCATATTTAGCCTGTCAATTAATGTGTGTTGCATTATTGTACACAAAAGTCTTTTGGACAAGTTGTCAATAAATGAATGATTCAGCTAATAGGTTGGTTCCCTTTAGTTCTCTTTCCTTATTATTAATGACATTAATAAATATACACTTTTTTAACGTTTTTTGTTGTTTAATATTGTCACTGCTCACGAAGTAGTCCTAACTTCCACATAGTTTGTCTGTGGAAGATTTTAACTCCCTACTCTTGGGTCACTAATCCTTAAAGACTGACCTATAACCACTCTATACTTCATATTGACCAACTTTGTAAGAATAATTTGAACACTTGATGTTCTCTTCCTAGCATGTCTGTGCCCCACTACTTTAAGCAAAGCCAATAAGGGCAGGCCTGGGATGATTTGTAAGCGGTGTAACTTGTGAGCCGTGACCTCAAACCTGTCAAGCATCTTTGGCATTAATTACAACATTTATTGTACTATGTCCTTATAAATGTCATTTTGGTTGAATGGACACAAATTCATGCAGTCAGTTCAGTGGTCCCTCGCCACATTGCGCTTCCAAGTTTGCGCCTTCACTCTATTGCAGATTTTTTGGTTAGTTTATTTAATGACTTTATTGCCCTAAGTATAAAAATTTCTAAATGAACTAAACATTTTATAATACAGTGGTGTTGGCCACTAGATTGGCCCAGCCTTAGGCAGCATAACCAAATTTAATTAAATGACTCTAAATGTGAATTAAAGGGTGTTATTTCATGTCTGGAGGGCTCTCGTTATGTTAAAAAACATATTTAGAAGGTCATAAACAGTTTTTTTTAAAATTCTCTAGCTATGAAAACATTTAATTTGTAATTAATAATTCCTATTTGGTAGGAATTGATTTACCAAGGTCAGGCCCAGAACTAGTTTATTGTTAAGCTACAAATAACAATTTACTCTTTTGTTATGGCTGTAATGATGACCATGCAGGTGTCCCAACATATTTGTCCTTAGACCAGTGGTTCTTAACATTGTTGGAGGCACCGAACCCCACCAGTTTCATATGCGCATTCACCGAACCCTTCTCAAGTGAAAAATAAAATGTTTTTTTATTTTTTAAATTCAAGACCAAGTTATATGTTTTTTTTACTGGGGCACAAAATGAACCGTGCATGAACATCTCCTTGTTCAAATAACGAAACCAACATAGTGCATGAACTTACAACAAATTACACACCTGCAAATCAGATGGAAAATTAGAAGGAACATTGTTTGGGGGTATCCATAATACGCCAATAGGGAGAAGTTTTTATTCACACAATGAGTCAGGTGTGTCTTGACATCCGCGGCGGAGGCTCTGCCGAACCCCTGAGGCTGACTTATCGAACCCCCAGGGTTTGATCGAACCCAGGTTAAGAACCACTGCCTTAGACAGTGTTGTGGTTCTCCAGCAAACACAGTCAGGGTCGGCGGTACAGGGAGGGCAATATCCCTGTCAGAAATATGTTTAGCTACAGTCAAAACCAACATTTCCTAGCTATTGGTACCTGTTGTTGTGTCCTTGGGATCTGCATGAGTCCCGAAGATTTGAAATCACATCATGAAGGCATTGTAGAGAAGTTTACAAAACAGACTTGCCTGTCTTCATACTTCCTCAAAACGACCCATTGGGATTTTCCCCAATGGTGATGTCCCACTAGTGACGTCAGCGGATTATCCATATCTGGTAGTATTTTTCCAAACTAGGCTAGTGTATTTCATAAATTGTGTCGGCAGATACGCCCAGGTGTTTGTTGAGCAATCCAAATAGTAATTTAGAGTGGGGCTATGCTGATAAAACAATATCAGTGTATGTTGCGATAAACACGTAATCGATAGCAATAAAAAATATGTACGATAAAACATTTAATATATACACTATATTGTCAAAAGTATTTGGCCACCCATCCAAATGATCAGAATCAAGTGTCTTAATCACTTGGCCGGGCGACAGGTGTATAAAATCAAGCACTTAGGCATGAAGACTGTTTATACAAACATTTGTGAAAGAATGGGCCGCTCTCAGGAACTCAGTGGTTTCCAGCGTGGAACTGTCATAGGATGCCACCTGTGCAACAAATCCAGTCGTGAAATTTCCTCGCTCCTAAATATTCCAAAGTCAACTGTTGGCTTTATTAGAAGAAAATGGAAGAGTTTGGGAACAAACTCTAGTGGTGGTATAAAGCACGTCGCCACTGGACTCTGGTGCAGTGGAGACGCGTTCTCTGGAGTGATGAATCACGCTTTTTCATCTGGCAATCTGATGGAAGAGTCTGGGTTTGGAGGTTGTCAGGAGAACGGTACATTTTGGACTGCATTGTACCGAGTGTGAAGTTCGGTGGAGGAGGAATTATGGTGTGGGGTTGTTTTTCAGGAGTTGGGCTTGACCCCTTAGTTCCAGTGGAAGGAACTTTGAATGCTCCAGGATACCAAAACATTTTGGACAATTCCATGCTCCCAACCTTGTGGGAACAGTTTGGAGCAGGCCTCTTCCTCTTCCAACATGACTGTGCACCAGTGCACAAAGCAAGGTCCATAAAGACATGGATGACAGAGTCTGGTGTGGATGAACTTGACTGGCCTGCACAGAGTCCTGACCTGAACCCGATAGAACACCTTTGGGATGAATTAGAATGGAGACTGAGAGCCAGGCCTTCTCGACCATCAGTGTGTGACCTCACCAATCCGCTTTTGGAATAATGGTTGAAAATTCCTATAAACACACTCCGCAACCTTGTGGACAGCCTTCCCAGAAGAGTTGAAGCTGTAATAGCTGCAAAAGGTGGACCGACATCATATTGAACCCTATGGGTTAGGAATGGGATGGCACTTCAAGTACATATGTGAGTCAAGGCAGGTGGCCAAATACTTTTGGCAATATAGTGTATATTATATGTTTTGGGGTCAGAAGAAACCGGGAAGAATGAAGTATGGTTGGTTGTAGCTGAGATAGTCTCCAGCGCCCCCTGTGACCCCGAAGGGAATAAGCGGTGGAAAATGGATGGATGGACGGTTGCATGAACAAAGGCGAATGAGCAATAAGAGGGACACATTAAACAGCCAATCGCGTAACAGTATCAACTATCAAGTTTGGTTGCGCCATCTTGCTGTTATTTCTCTGCATGGAGTGCGAAGAGAAATAAAAAAAAGTAAGTGCTGCAGAAAGCGAAGAAATTGCGGATAAAACAGGAAAAGTAACCTTGACACTATGACTGTTTTTTGGAAAATTTTTCAAATAGACCAAAGTCGTTTGCTGCGCTCATCTTTTTATTTCAATCCTTGTCCGTTCTCTGTACGAAAACAAGAGGTATGAAGTAAAGTGCAGGGCTATGTATGTAAAATAGATAACAAAAGATAAATGTGTTACTTTAAAGTAATAATTTGGTCCAAAAATATTTTAATAATAATTACACTACATAGTATACATTCATTTTCATACTTTAATAAGAATAACAGACCACATTGAATGTTATACAGACCACATAACTTCCTGGCAGATGTATAATGCATCTATGGTTGCCAATGGGAGATTGATTTTGTCCAACAGGGAAGCTACTAATGTGGCTATCATGTCTGCGAGGTACGTGCTATTGATAGCAACTCTGCTCTCTTGCGGTCATAACAATGTCTTGCCCTCAAAACACTAGTTAAAGTTAAAGTTAAAGTACCACTCATAGTCACATACACACTAGGTGTGGTGAAATTTGTCCTCTGCATTTGACCCATCCCCTTGTTCCACCCCCTGGGAGGTGAGGGGAGCGGTGAGCAGCAGCGGTTGCCATGCTCGAGAAATTTTTTTTGGTGATTTAACCCCCAATTCCAACCCTTGATGCTGAGTGCCGGACAAGGAGGTAATGTCTCATTTTTATAGTCTTTGGTATGACTCGGCCGGGGTTTGAACTCACAACCTACCAGGGTAGACACTCTAACCACAAGGGGTCTCCACCAGTTAGTTGGTGATACAGTAACTCACTAAAGTGTCAAACAATATTGCTTGAACTCTTAATATTTTATAAGTGTTCTGTTAATTCCTTATTGTCACACTTGCGGGGCCGCATGTTAGCCGTAGTTGGCGTGATTTCAAGATGCAAATGGAAATGCACGAATGCAGCTTGCAGGTAGAAGAATATTTAATTACAGAAGTAGTCAAATTCTACACAAAACACCCTCGTGCAGGGAAGTGCACGAAAAAACAAAACACTAGTGCGGTTAGGAGTGCACACAAAGACTATGAGGAATTCAAAACAAGGCTACACTTACGATGAGGCGTGAAATGAATCAACAGCGTGCCACAGCAGTCAATTCTCGAGCGCTGGCTTAAGAAGGCTGTCTAATTACTAATACACCTCAGGTGGATCTAACCGCCCTCTCAAGAAAGGATCAAGTTGCTTCAGGAAGGACAAATCAAACCAGAAAAAAAAATAATAATAATTGCGCGAGACCTGAACTAAATCATAAAACTCCGGAAAATGCCAAAAAACTCAAAATAAGGCATGGCCTGGGGTGACAAGCCGTGACACTGATGCTACTATTTATTGACACAGTATCACAATATAGCAAAAAGACAATGACCACGTCGTTTGACTGGAGAGACCTGCTTCATGAAAAAGGACAATGGAAATGTTGCCAGTCATATTAATTAAATATCTCACCACTCCTATGCATTTTTTGTTCATAGTGATGCACATTGGTGACCTCTGCTCTGTCATGAAGCTACACACTGAATGTATACTGTTTTAAGTTAAGCAGGACAGACTTCTGTTAAATAAATATGTTTATTTTTATTCTAAAGTAAGGCAGAAAAAGTCTCTCAGAACAAAATATTATATTTTGCTAATTTTGCACTATAAATATTTGTTGCTTCCCATATATGTACATTACTCCAAAACCTGTGCATCAATTCAATTCTGCTTGAGTCAAGTAGTATAAGAATATGTGTGTATACAGTCGTGCTCATAAGTTTACATACCCTGGGAGAATTTATGATTTCTTGGCCATTCTTCAGAGAATATGAATGATAGCACAAAAACCTTTCTTCCACTCATGCTTAATGGTTGTGTGAAGCTATCTATTGGCAAACAACTGTGTTTACTCTTTTTAAATCAAAATGACAAAAGAAAGTACCCAAATGACACTGATCAAAAGTTTACATACCCCAGTGACTTTGATCTGATAACATGCACAAAAGTTGACACAAACAGGTTTGAATGGCTAATCAAGGTTCCAATCCTCACCTCTGACATGTTTGTTTGTAATTAATGTGTGTGTATAAAAGGTCAGTGAGTTTCTGGGCTTCTGACAGACCATTGCCTCTTTCATCCAGTGCTGCACAGATGTTTCTGGATTCTTAGTCATAGGGAAGGCAAAATAATTGTCAAAGGATCTGCGATAAAAGGTAATTGAGCTGCATATAACAGGAAAGGGGTATAAAAAGATATCCAAAAAATTGAGAATGCCAATCAGCAGTGTTCAAACGCTGATTAAAAAGAGGAAAATTAGGGATTCAGGTAGACCAGCAAAGATTTCAGCCACAACTGCCAGGAAAATTATTCGAGGTGCAAAGAAAAATCCACAAATAACTTCAGCTGAAATACAGGACTCTCTGAAAAATTGTGGTGTGGCTGTTTCAAGATGCACAATAAGGAGGCACTTAAAGAAAAATGGGCTGCATGGTCGAGTCGCCAGAAGAAAGCCATTTCTGCACAAATGTCACAAAGTATCCCGCTTATATTACGCCAAACAGCACAGAGACAAGCCTCAAAACTTCTGGAACAAAGTCATTTGGAGTGATGGCTTTCTTCTGGCGACTCGACCATGCAGCCCATGTTTCTTCAAGTGCCTCCTTATTGTGCATCTGGAAACAGCCACACCACAATTTTTCAGAGAGTCCTGTATTTCAGCTGAAGTTATTTGTGGATTTTTCTTTGCATCTCGAACAATTTTCCTGGCAGTTGTGGCTGAAATCTTTGCTGGTCTACCTAAATCCCTCATTTTCCACTTCTTAATCAGCGTTTGAACACTGCTGATTGGCATTCTCAATTCCTTGGATATATTTTTATACCCCTTTCCTGTTTTATGCAGTTCAATTACCTTTTCTCGCAGATCCTTTGACAATTAGTTTGCCTTCCCCATGACTAAGAATCCAGAAACATCTGTGCAGCACTGGATGAAAGAGGCAATGGTCTGTCAGAAGCCCAGAAACTCACTGACCTTTTATACACACACATTAATTACAAACAAACATGTCACAGGTGAGGATTGGAACCTTGATTGGCCATTCAAACCTGTTTGTGTCAACTTCTGTGCATGTTATAAGATCAAAGTCACTGGGGTATGTAAACTTTTGATCAGGGTCATTTGGGTACTTTCTTTTGTCATTTTGATTTAAAAAGAGTAAACACAGTTGTTTGCCAATAAATAGCTTCACACAACCATTAAGCATGAGTGGGAGAAAGGTTTCTGTGTTATCATTCATATTCTCTGAAGAATGGCCAAGAAATCATAAATTCTCCCATGGTATGTAAACTTATGAGCACAACTGTATATAATTCGTAAAAGTTGAATGGATGCAACTCTGAAACATATTCAACAAACAAGAAGAGGACAGTTGTCTCCAGTCAACCTTTATGGATTGTGTACTCCTGTGTGACGTTATACTGTAACAAAGGCACAGCAGGTCGTGTCATGTATTTTTGTTAGCAGTAGAAATATAATCCTCAATATTGTGATGAGCCAGTTCCTTTTACACTCTCTAAGTGTGTGCCCAATTGCACTTCTTGCTGTGGATTCTGTATATTATTACTTTAATTTTGACCTAATCATTAGTGTGTGTGCACTACAGCCTATGTTGTTGATGTAATTATTAATTTTATTTCTGAAATTATGATTTTGTTAACCGAATCATTAAACACAAGCTGTTTGCACTTCTTGTTGCAGTAAATGCACCTGCACTTTGTAGCATATAGATATAATATTAATTTTACTATTAATAATGTTGTGATCCGAAACAATATTTTGTCAATGCATATACTTGTCTGTTTTTATAATTATGCATATGACATAAAGACACTTGTTGTTGCATTTTGGATGCATCGTCTGGTTATTAGCAGCCGTATGAGCGCTGTCCTTTGCATGTGAAACTGTTAAGTACGGCGGGGGAAGAAGACAACACCACGGCAGGAATCAGTTCAATAGGTTTATTGAACCTCTTGATGAATGTGTGGGATGTGTATGCTACTCTAAGTGATAGGTGCAAAAACGATGTGTAGAATTAAGCAGGTAAATGTTACCAGGGTTTGTCGTATGTGCGTGTTGGATGGATCTTTCATCAGACCAAAGGGGCAAGGCGAGAAGGCAGTCCGTAGGCAGGCAAGCGGTCAGGGGCTGGAGAGAAGCAACGAGGTCCGTGTCCAAGCAGGGGTCGAGGGTCGGGGAAGGCAGTCTGGAATCCAGAGGGAAGTCGAGGCACACAGCTCGACCACGGAAGACAGGGGAAGTACTGCGGGAGACACAACGGACATAAAACACGGAAACAGGGAAGTCAGAGAGAGAGAGCAAGTACGAGGGAGGGAAGCCAGAGACGGGATGCTTACTGCGAAAGTGAACTACGTTCCGGCAAAGGATCTTCGGGTCCACTGGTCTTTATGCTGCCTGCCCTCATTAGTCCAAGGTGCGCTGATTAGTGATTGTCTGCAGCTTTGCCCACGCATGGCCGCGATGCGGCCAGACCGAGCAGGGGCATGTGCTGGCGTGCTGCCAGCGGAGGTGCCGGCAGAGCTTGCCGCAGATGACATGCGGGATTGTGCCCACGCCATGACAGAAACATTTTAACTATCGTTACTTGTGTTAGACTTTACTATTTTGTTGAATATTCTTTCGCCAATTTCTGTTAAAACTACTTTTATATTGAACATGCTTGTGCTGTGTATCATAACTGTTTTTATTGAAAAATGTGAATAGAAGTCATAAAAATGTATTATTTTCTTAGCCCCCCCATGTATATCCGTCAAGCCCTTAGAGAGAAAAAAATCGTAAAGCCCTCCCTGAACACGTTATATACAATATGACTGATCCGCCATTGAATCTTGCTGTTTTTGTATGTGTAATATATGCTCTAAATAAGATGAACTGGCACTTGAGCTGTGCTGTGCAGGGACTTCATCAAACAGGAGTACACACACATGAAGTCTGGTGAGAAATTACCTGTTAATGGGCCCTAATATAATAAAATATTCCATTTGAATGGGGGCACGACTACAATGTCGCACACTCCATTTATATTCTACCGCTGTTTGCCTCTCTGTTCTTTGGGAATTATTAGGGTGACGGAGGACGAAGAAATGACACAAGAAAACAAGACCCCTCCACAATTCCCCCTCATACCCCCTGCCTTCTTTTCATCGCCTCCCTTCAACCCTTCAACAGAACTGCCACAAATTACCCACTTTGCCCGTAATATTATCAGGGGTTATCGTTGGCCTCCATAATTAGAGTCTCAGTGTCATTAGCCTCTATTAAGCTAACAATAGATGCTTGGAACAAGGACACTTTGGGCAAATAACATGTCTGAGGACACTTGACTTTGTGTGAGGCCATTACTGATCCAAACAGCCTTGACTCAACTCTATGAAAGACAAGCATATAGGCAGACAGAGGAATCATCTCTATGGCAAACCCCCCAACAAAAAAACCCACCAACATGGGCAAAGATGCAGAGGATGAAATGACAAGAGACACTGTCACGCTCATCGTCTTGTTCAAATAGTGACAGTGTTTTCCATCTGTGCACCCATTTCTGTTTGACAGTGACACAAATAAAAATATCATCACACTCCATGCCACAGCCTCGCCGAGCTTGCATTTCGATCAGAGTTAGATAGCTCGCTGCCGGGATCCTTCTCAGGCTCCACAGAGCGAGAGAGAGCCCTCTGAATACTGTGCCCAAGCCCCGTTTGATCTCCGTCACCGTCCCTCTAAGACATCATTGTGTAACACTGTACAAGCCGACTGTGCAAAGGAAATATCAAGGAAGTTATTCATAAATATTAGATTAGATCAAAACAGCCCGTTGCTCTCAGACTTTGAGCTCCTGGGTCAATCCATCCTCATCCCTTTGATTTTATGTTTCCTTTCAGACAGGGTAGAGAGGATTGTGCGCACACTGGAATTGAGGCCGGGAGCTGAAAAATTAGGAAAAAGTGTAGAAAAAAAGCATATTCCTTCACTGATAAGTTGTAGAGATTTGTTTCATTTCTGAATAACGCTTTTCATTATTCATAATTGTCTTGTTTTGATTAATGCCCCTAACACACACTACACTAAACCTGCAGAGATTAATAGGCAGCCCCCCCCCCCCCCCCCCAACTCTTCCGCTCTCCTGTGGAACTGACACAAATTGGTGAAATATCACTTTGATCATGGCTCCTGAACAACAAACAAAACAAAAACCTAATTAGCCTAATTCAAAATCGTTCCAAATGCCTTTGTTTGTTATGAAAGCCTTCACTTGCAGTGCCTTTGTTACAGATAAAACTTTGTTGGACTAACAGTCGTTGTTCGACTGCAGTGTATTTTTCTGTGTATTTGGGTAGAGAACGTTAGGAGAATGGATTTTAAGGTGTTAAAGTTCCCCAAATAAATAAATGATAAATAATAAATGGGTTATACTTGTATAGCGCTTTTCTACCTTCAAGGTACTCAAAGCGCTTTGACAGTATTTCCACATTCACCCATTCACACACACATTCACACACTGATGGCGGGAGCTGCCATGCAAGGCGCTAACCAGCAGCCATCAGGAGCAAGGGTGAAGTGTCTTTCCCAAGGACACAACGGGCGTGACTAGGAAGGTAGAAGGTGGGGATTGAACCCCAGTAACCAGCAACACTCCGATTGCTGACCCGGCCACTCAACCAACTTCGCCACGCCGCCCCTTATACATACAGTGGAACCTCAATTTACGAACATAACTGATTCTTGAACAAGGCTCGTAAATAGAAAAGTTTGTACTTCTCTCAATAAGAATAATGGGTTCCAGGCTCTACAAAAATTTTAGTAAAAGCTTGTACATTTTGCACACGATATAATGTGCTATACAGTACTATATATCAAACAAACATAATAAGGAATTGATTAAACAACTTTCCATTTAATAAAGTCAAAACCACAACAACAATTAACTGAACTGTCTTCACAGCAGCCCTGCCTACACACTGTCACTCGCCCTGTGGTGCACTCACAGTTTGAAATCACAAAACTCCTGAACTGTAACAGTCCGGTATATACAATGATTTGGAATTTAAAAAAATGTAATCCACTTTACCTTGGCGGTTAATTTTCTTGGAATGCAGTGAACAGAAGGGGGAGAGGCAGTGTCAACAATTCTGTGGATAATTCCTGAATGCTTCAAATTACACATTACTTGTTACAAACGTGACAATGGGAAAGTCAAACGAACTCAGCACAGATCTGAAAAAAATAATCATTGACTTGAACAAGTCAGGAAAGTCACTTGGAACCATTTCAAAGCAGCTTATGGTCCCAAGAGCAACTGTGCAGACAACTGTTTGTAAGTATAAAGTGCATGGGACAGTTTTGTCACTGCCACGATCAGGAAGAAAACGCAAGCTATCACCTGCTGCTGAGAGAAAATTGGTCAGGATGATCAAGAGTCAACTGAGAACCACCAAAAAGCAGGTCTGCAATGAATTGGAAGCTGCTAGAACATAGGTGTCAGTGTCCACAGTCAAGCGTGTTTTGCATCGCCATGGACTGAGAAGCTACCATGCAAGAAGGAAGCCCTTGCTCCAGAAGCGACACCTTAAGGCTCGTCTAAAGTTTGCTGCTGATCACATGGACAAAGATAAGACCTTCTGGAGGAAAGTTCTGTGGTCAGATAAAACAAAAAATTAGCTGTTTGACCACAATACCCAGCAATATGTTTGGAGGAGAAAAGGTGAGGCCTTTAATCCCAGGAACACCATCTCTACCGTCAAGCATGGTGGTGGTAGTAGTATTATGCTCTGGACCTGTTTTGCTGCCAATGGAACTGGTGCTCTACAGAGACAAAATGGGCCAATGAAAAAGGAGGATTACCTCCAAATTCTTCAGGACAACCTCAAATCATCAGCCCGGAGGTTGGGTCTTGGGCGCAGTTGGGTGTTCCAACAGGACAATGACCCCAAACACACGTCAAAAGTGGTAAAGGAATGGCTAAATCAGGCTAGAATCAAGGTTTTAGAATGGCCTTCCCAAAGTCCTGACTTAATCCCCATTGAGAACATGTGGACAATGCTGAAGAAACAAGTCCATGTCAGAAAACCAACAAATTTAGCTGAACTGCACCAATTTTGTGAAGAGGAGTGGTCAAAAATTCAAACAGAAGCTTGCCAGAAGCTTGTTGATGGCTACCAAAAGCGCCTTATTGCAGTGAAACTTTCCAAGGGATCAAATATTAACATTGCTGTATGTATACTTTTGACCCAGCAGATTCGGTCACATTTTCAGTAGACCCATAATAAATTCACAAAAGAACCAAACTTCATGAATGTTTTTTGTGACCAACAAGTATGTGCTCCAATCACTCTATCACAAAAAAATAAGAGTTGTAGAAACTATTGGAAAATCAAGACAGCCATGACATTATGTTTTTTACAAGTGTATGTAAACTTTTGACCACGACTGTACATACAGGATTTGGAGCAACATATGTTGCCATCCAAGCAACGTTATCATGGACGCCCCTGCTTATTTAACTTTTTTAACTGCTTTTTATCTAACAAAATTGTTCTTAGGGTAATTTTGTATTTGCTTTTTTAATGTGTATTTTACTTCTGTTTTAAATTTTATTTTTTAGTCTGTCCTTTGCCTTTATTTCTTTGTGGTGTACAGCCCTTTGTTTTTCAACTGTGGTTGTTTTTAAAGGGCTTTATAAATAAAGTTGGTATGGTATGGTATGGTATTTCAGCAAGACAATACCAAGCCACGTGTTACAACAGCGTGGCTTAATAGTAAAAGAATGCGGGTACTAGACTAGCCTGTCTGTAGTCCAGATCTGTCTCCCATTGAAAATGTGTGGCGCATTATAAAGCGTAAAATACGACAACAGAGACCCCGGACTCTTGAACAACTTAAGCTGCACATCAAGCAAGAATGGGAAAGAATTCCACCTGAAAAGCTGAAAATTGGTCTCCTCGGTTCCCAAACCTTAACTGAGTGTTGTTAAAAGGAAAGGCCATGTAACACAGTGGTAAAAATGTCCCGGTGCCAACCTTTTTGCACTGTGTTGTTGCAAGTAAATTCTAAGTTAATGATTATTTGCAAAAAAAAAATTACATATAACAGTTCGAACATTAGATATCTTGTCTTTGCAGTATATTCAATTGAATAAAAATTTAAAAATACATTGTATGTATCATATGTACTGTATATATTTACGAATTACACAACGTGCCAACTTCACTGGTTTTGTGTTTTGTACATATGTTCATTTACTGTCTTCTTTTTGTAACACAATTACATCAGTGAATGATTAATACAGCACTTCTTGTAATAGATGATTAAGTCAGTCATTATTAACATACTGAGATGAAGAATATCCTATTGTTAATAAGGTTGAAGGTATTTCTCATAATTCTTCTTCTTTGTACTTTGTAATTTGTAATTAATTTGAACAACCTCTTAAACTGGATCATATCAGTACATTGTTTAACTTCTTTGCTTAATCCATTCCATAATTTAATTTCACATACGGATATGCTAAAAGTTTTTAGTGTTGTACGAGCATACAAATGTTTTAAGTTAGTTTTTCCTCTAAGGTTATATTTCTCTTCTTTAGTTGAGAAGAATTGTTGTGTAGCAGGTTATAGTTTTCTTTGTACATAATTTTAGCTACTTGCAATTTTACCAAATTGTTGAATTTCAGTATTTTTGATTCAATAAATAAAGGGTTGGTATGTTCTCTATATCCAACATTATGTATCAGTCTAATTGATCTTTTTTGTAACACAGTTAATGAATGAAGTGCACATTTGTAGTTGTTTCCCCATATTTCTGCACAATAACTCAAAGGCACCGGTGGAGGTGCGACAGGCACCTCCACCGGTGCCTGTCGCACCGGTGGAGGCCCAGCGGCAAGACCACCTTGCTGTAATTGAAAGGTAACATTAGCAAGCAGTAGAGAACATTAAGTCATTTTTGTCCAAGACATATTTTGTTTTGTTCATTATTGAAATGCTTCTTGCCACCTTATGTTGTATATTTTTTACATGAGATTTCAAGTTCATTTTATCATCTATTATTACCCCCCAAAATCTAGTTTCTTTTACCCTTTCAATGTCTACTCAGTCTATTTGTATTTGCATATGATGCTCTTTTCTACTGTTACCAAATAACATTAGTTTTGTTTTACTGAGATTCAAAGAGAGTCTGTTTTTGTCATACCATCTTTTTAATTTGTTAATTTCTTCTGTTATTGTTTGTATTAGCTTCTGTGTGTTCTCTCCTGAACAGAAAGCAGTTGTGTTGTCTGCAAATAAAACTAACTTTAAGTTCTTTGTAACTTTACAAATGTCGTTTATATTAAGATTAAACAATATTAGTCCCAGTATTGATCCCTGAGGTACACCACAAGATATATCTAGCTGTGTTGACACATTTTCACCTATCTTCACATATTGCTTCCCAATGGTTAAATAGCTTCTTACCTAGTTCAAAACCAACCCTCTAATGCCATATCGTTCCCTAATTTTTTTATTAAAATTAGGCAGAAGCCGTAAGCAGAGCAGAGGCGCGGCTGAGGCACAAAACCTTGTTGGGTACTGTGGCAAGGGGAAGGGCAGGCCTCGGCAGCTTTCCAAAGCCACGTTGGGACCGGGCCCGTGGCAAGGAGAAGCGCCAACTGGTCCAAGAGGAGATCCGTGCAGAGGTGGAGGAAGAACGTTGCTGCCGGATGGTCAGCATGTCCAAACAAGGGGCGTGGACAAGGTGGGAGCATGCAGAACCTCGAAAACTCACCTGGGCAGAGCTCTGGAGAGCTGAACCTCTGCGCACAAAATTCCTCATACAGTCTGTGTACGATGTCCTCCCATGCCCCGCCAACCTGCACATCTGGGGCCTAGCAGACACTCCGGAGTGTAAACTGTGCCAAAGGAGGGGCACCTTGGAGCACATCCTGAGCTGTTGCCCAAAGGCACTAGGGGAGGGGCGGTATCGCTGGCGCCACGACCAAGTTTTAAAAGCCCTGGCGGATTCTATCTGCGCAGCGATACAAAACAGCAAGTCCCAGGCCGCCCCGAAGCAGTCAATCACCTTCATCAGAGCAGGACAGAAGGCAAGCCGCCAGCCCAACTTCTCAGGAGGGCTCCTGGCCACCGCTCGTGACTGGCAGCTCCATGTTGACCTGGGAAGGCAACTCAAGTTCCCGGCCAATATCGCTTCCACGTCACTCCGCCCAGACATGGTGTTAACATCGGAGTCAACCAAGCAAGTGGTGCTACTGGAGCTGACTGTTCCCTGGGAGGAGCGAATTGACGAAGCAAATGAGCGAAAGAGGGCCAAATACGCTGAGCTCACTGTAGAGTGTCGGAGTAACGGCTGGAGAGCCCGCTGTGAACCAGTCGAGATTGGGTGCAGAGGTTTTGCTGGTCACTCACTACAGCGTGTGTTCAGAATCCTTGGCATTAGAGGACTGCAGTCGAGAAAAGCCACCAAGAACATCCTAGAGGCCGCAGAAAAGGCCTCCCGGTGGCTGTGGATCCGTAGGGGGGATCCGTGGTGCGCTACTTGGACACAGGCCGGGGTCTGATCACCCCCGGCTGGGTCGCCCGGGCGAGGGTGTCTGATGATTAAAGACCCGAAACACCCTATGACCCGGGGTTTATCACTGATGACGTGTCCAAGCATCACCGTGAGGTGTATTCAAGTTCTATCACATCTGGCTGAGCCAGTGACCTCCAGGAAAGGCTGGATGACGTCCACGAAAAGAGTGGTGACAACTGGAGAGACAGTGGACAGCCCGGAGAGACGGCAACCGGGGTAGGGAAGGCCAGCCCCCTGACCTACAGCTCCCGCGAGGGGGCACCCAAATCTTGCTACGAAGAACCCTACAGGAAAATACCCCCAGGGATGCCCGAGAGGGGGGGAGGATGAGCATCCCAACAGGACGGATTTAATGGTTATGACCCAAGCAAATGGACAACGGATTACGAGCGCAGTCTGCATATGCGGCAAGGTCTGCAAGAACTCGAGAGGTCTGAAGATCCACCAGACTAAGATGGCCTGCCTTGGGAGGGAACAAGTGAAGCGACGCTCAGAAACGGCAGCAGATGCAACAGTTCCTGTTGTGCCTGCTGCAGAACCTGGTCAGACGGAGGAGGAGCCAGGTCCGGAGTCTCCCCACAGTACCCGGAACCTCCAAGCAACACGTTTCCCCCCACCAAGCAGAAAATCGGAACACCGCCGGGTAAAGTGGCCTGTCGCTAACAGCAAGGAGTGGACCAAGCTGGATGAGGACGTAGATGAAGCCCTGGAATCCATTTCGAAGGGTGACGCTGACCAGAAACTTCAAACCATGTGCTCCCTCATAATAAGCATAGGAGGTGAGCGTTTTGGAGTGGAACAGAAGCAAGGAGCAGCTAGAAACCCAGCAAAACTCAATCGGCGCGAAGTCAAGATTAGCGAGTTGAGGCAAGAACTCAAATCCTTAAGACGTCAGTTTAAGGCAGCCAAGGAAGAGGAGAGAACTCCTCTGTCGGAACTCACTAACATCGTAAGAAAGAAGCTCATCACGTTGAGGAGGGCCGAATGGCACCGAAGGAGGGGAAAGGAAAAGGCACGGAAGCGAAGCGCCTTCATAGGCAACCCCTTCACCTTCACTAAGAGGCTTTTGGGCCAGAAGCGAAGTGGTCACCTCGCTTGCCCTGTAGAAGAGATTGACCATCATCTCAATGCCACCTTCAGTGACTCTTCAAGAGATCAAGAGCTTGGCCCTTCTGAGGCACTGGTGACTCCAGCAGATCCAGTGTCCCAATTCAACAGTGATGAACCCACCCTGGCAGAGGTTAAGGAAGTTGTGAAAGCTGCTAGATCTGGTTCGGTCCCCGGCCCCAGCGGTGTACCCTACAAGGTCTACAAGCAGTGTCCACGGCTCCTCAAGCGTCTGTGGAAGATCTTGAAGGTGATTTGGCGGAGAGGGAAAGTCTCTGCTCAGTGGAGATACGCGGAGGGCGTCTGGATCCCGAAAGAAGAGAACTCCAGCAACATCGAGCAGTTTCGTATAATCTCGCTGCTCAGCGTTGAGAGCAAGATTTTCTTTAAGATCCTGTCCCAACGACTTACCGAGTTCCTCTTGAAGAACGCCTACATAGACACCTCTGTCCAGAAGGGGGGAGTACCTGGAGTGCCTGGGTGCCTGGAGCATACAGGAGTGGTGACACAGTTGATCCGGGAGGCAAGGGAGAACAAAGGAGATTTGGCAACTCTCTGGCTTGACTTAACCAACGCCTACGGATCTATCCCGCACAAACTTGTTGAAATAGCACTGACAAGACACCATGTTCCTGGGAAAATCTGTAACCTCATCATGGACTACTACAACAACTTCGAAGCAAGAGTCTCCTCAAGCCAAGTAACATCTGCCTGGCACCGCCTAGAGAAGGGCATAATCACTGGTTGTACAATCTCAGTGTCACTCTTCTCCTTGGCAATGAACATGATTGTCAAGTCTGCGGAGGTTGAATGCAGAGGGCCAAAATCAAGATCTGGGACCCGGCAGCCCCCCATAAGAGCTTTTATGGACGACTTGACAGTGATGACCACATCTGTGCCTGGGTGCAGGTGGCTCCTCCAGGGGCTTGAACGGCTCATCACATGGGCAAAGATGAGCTTCAAGCCAGCAAAGTCCAGGTCTCTGGTCCTAAAGAAAGGTAAAGTGGCCGACCATTTCCGCTTTACAGTTGGAGGGTACTTGATTCCAACGGTGACCGAAAGACCTGTTAAGAGCCTGGGCAAGATCTTTGATAGCTCCCTGAAGGACGCAGTGGCCTTGCAGCAGACAAAGAGCGACCTGACCTCATGGCTCACAGCCATCGACAAATCTGGTCTCCCAGGAAAGTTTAAAGCCTGGATGTACCAACACGGAGTCTTGCCTAGAATACTCTGGCCTCTGTTAATCTACGAGGTACCAATGACAACGGTTGAGGTACTAGAGAAGACCATCAGCCAGTTCCTGAGGAGATGGCTGGGGCTCCCTCGGTCCTTAAGCAGCATTGCTCTTTATGGCCATTCCACCAAGCTGCAGCTCCCTCTCAGGGGACTGTTGGAGGAATTCAAAGTCACCCGCTCCAGAGAGGTAATGATGTACAGAGACTCCGCAGATGTCAAGGTCGCCTCGGCAGGAATTGTTGTTAAGACCGGGAGGAAGTGGCAGGCACAAGAAGCCGTAAGCAGAGCAGAGGCGCGGCTGAGGCACAAAACCTTGTTGGGTACTGTGGCAAGGGGAAGGGCAGGCCTCGGCAGCTTTCCAAAGCCACGTTGGGACCGGGCCCGTGGCAAGGAGAAGCGCCAACTGGTCCAAGAGGAGATCCGTGCAGAGGTGGAGGAAGAACGTTGCTGCCGGATGGTCAGCATGTCCAAACAAGGGGCGTGGACAAGGTGGGAGCATGCAGAACCTCGAAAACTCACCTGGGCAGAGCTCTGGAGAGCTGAACCTCTGCGCACAAAATTCCTCATACAGTCTGTGTACGATGTCCTCCCATGCCCCGCCAACCTGCACATCTGGGGCCTAGCAGACACTCCGGAGTGTAAACTGTGCCAAAGGAGGGGCACCTTGGAGCACATCCTGAGCTGTTGCCCAAAGGCACTAGGGGAGGGGCGGTATCGCTGGCGCCACGACCAAGTTTTAAAAGCCCTGGCGGATTCTATCTGCGCAGCGATACAAAACAGCAAGTCCCAGGCCGCCCCGAAGCAGTCAATCACCTTCATCAGAGCAGGACAGAAGGCAAGCCGCCAGCCCAACTTCTCAGGAGGGCTCCTGGCCACCGCTCGTGACTGGCAGCTCCATGTTGACCTGGGAAGGCAACTCAAGTTCCCGGCCAATATCGCTTCCACGTCACTCCGCCCAGACATGGTGTTAACATCGGAGTCAACCAAGCAAGTGGTGCTACTGGAGCTGACTGTTCCCTGGGAGGAGCGAATTGACGAAGCAAATGAGCGAAAGAGGGCCAAATACGCTGAGCTCACTGTAGAGTGTCGGAGTAACGGCTGGAGAGCCCGCTGTGAACCAGTCGAGATTGGGTGCAGAGGTTTTGCTGGTCACTCACTACAGCGTGTGTTCAGAATCCTTGGCATTAGAGGACTGCAGTCGAGAAAAGCCACCAAGAACATCCTAGAGGCCGCAGAAAAGGCCTCCCGGTGGCTGTGGATCCGTAGGGGGGATCCGTGGTGCGCTACTTGGACACAGGCCGGGGTCTGATCACCCCCGGCTGGGTCGCCCGGGCGAGGGTGTCTGATGATTAAAGACCCGAAACACCCTATGACCCCGGGTTTATCACTGATGACGTGTCCAAGCATCACCGTGAGGTGTATTCAAGTTCTCTGTGATTAATTGTGTCAAATGCTTTTGTAAGATCCATGAATACTGCGGCTGCACATTCTTTACCATCTATTGCATTGGTAATTTCATTTGTTATTTTGAGTAATGCTATCGATGTTGACATATTTGCTCGGAATCCATATTGGTTTTCCACGAGTGTTCCACATTTGTTGATAAATCTGTCTGATCGGTTAAGGAATAGTTTTTCCATGATTTTAGAAAATTGAGGAAGTGATGAAACAGGTCTGTAGTTGGCATACTGTTGTATGTCTCCATTCTTATACATTGGTACGACTTTTGCAATTTTCATTTTGTCTGGGAATTTGCCTGTTAGAAATGATAGGTTGCTGATAAACTGTATGTTAGACGTTCTGAAATTTCTTCTATAACCTTTTTTATCGTTACCATATCTATTCCGTGACAGTCGGTTGAGGTCTTCGATTGACATTTTTTTACAATTTTGATTATTTCTTCTTTTGTCACATTCTTAAGGAACATCGAATTGGGATTTCTGTCTATGATCTCACTCAAGTCCTCAACTAATCGAACATCTTCATTTGGAATTCTTTGTTCCAGATTTGTTCCGATATTCACAAAGTAATCATTAAATCGTTCAACTATTTGGTTCATATTGTCATTTTTTTGTATTTCCATTTAGAAAGTACTGGGGGTAATCTTTCTTAGCACCATTTTTAATGCTGCTATTTAGGATGCCCCATGTTGCTTTCATGTTGTTTCTGTTCTTGTTTAATAATTGACTGTCGTATTCTTTCCTACATGTTCGTAGCATACTAATTAGCTTGTGTTTATATTTCTTATACTAATTGTATGCCTCTATAGATCTCCGTGTTATAAATATTCGATATAATGGTTTTTTTTTTTGTTACAAGCATTTTTCAGTCCTTTTGTCATCCATGGTTGGTTTTTTTTCTTTTGTTTCTTACTAAGTTCTTTCCATGGACAATGTTTATCATACAGTGTTAGAAAAGTGTTGAAAAAATTCCCATATGCATCATCTTCATTATCTTCATTGTACACATAGTCCCAACTTTGTTTCCTCAGATCCTTAAAAGAAATCATTCCTTCCTCTGTGCATAGTCTTTGAAATGTCCTTTTGTCAATGTTCTTCTACAATGTACTTTTGCTTATTAGGGTTCAAGAGATCAATATTGAAAAAAAGGTTAAATTCAGTTAGGCCATCAAGTTAAGATAAATGTTGTGATGGTTGATAAAATGTGGATGAAGGATACTTTGGTTTGTTATTTTACTTTTATTCTTTTAGTTTTCCCCCTGAGAGATTGCCACCGTATTATGTTTAATAGCTACCAGCAGGAGTCTTCAGGTGGGACACCCAAGTTGTACAGGTGTGAAGGTAGAGGTCTGACAAAGTGCAATCCTCTTCTCCAGATTGACGTTGGACATACAGGCCAGATTCTCTACAGGTTTGCGTGTACTAAAACACGTGCAAACTCTGGTTGTCCCGATACCAATATTTTGGTACCGGTACCAAAATTTATTTTGATACTTTTTGATACTTTTCTAAATAAAGGGCACCACAAAAATGGCATTATTGGCTTTATTCTAACAACAAATTTTACAGTACATTAACATAAGTTTCTTTAAAAAACAATTTTGGCCTTAAATAATATAGTGAACGTACTAGACAACTTGTCTTTTTGTAGTAAGTAAACAAACAAAGGCTTCTAATTTGGCTGCTGACGTATGCAATAACATATTGTTTCATTTCTCATTCTCTTATTTTGTCAAGTGGTAGAAAATGGATTATTAATCTACTTGTTCATTTACTGTTAATATCTGCTTACTTTCTATTTTAACATGTTCTATCTACACTTCTGTTAAAATGTAATAATCACTTATTGTTCTGTTGTTTGGATACTTAAGTATATATGTTTTGGATGATACTACACATTTGGGTATCGATCCGATGCCAAGTAGTTACAGGATCATACATTGGTCATATTCAAAGTCCTCGTGTGTACAGGGACGTATTTCCTGATTTTATAACAATAAGAACAATTTAAAAAAAGGAAAAAAAAATGTTGTGATGATAAAAAAAATCTCGATGTAATCATTGTAGTATCTCTCTCTAGGTCGTCCTCAGACGAGCCTTCCATCGTTGCTTCCAGTCATCCCGATTCTCCATACATTTGGCCAGTTCCTTGGTACTCTGAGCTCCTGCATCCTTCTTGAGTACATCCACGTATGTTAGTGTGGGATGTCCTCTTGACCGATGCCCATGTGTTGGTTCCCACAGTACCAATTTGCTGGCTGGCAGCTCCTGATGCCTTTGGCAGTGCCCTGCTAGTCTCATTCTCCTTACAGCAATCTTCTCGCTCACCCTTGGTATTCCCCTGTAGAGGACTCTGTTGGTTACGTGCGCACTCTTGTTGATGTTATGCACTGCACGCAGCATCCTGGTGTAGCAACCATCCAGAGACATCTCCAGGGTTGGCTTCAGGGTCCAGCATTCGCTGCCATAGAGGAGAAGGGACTCAACTGTCGCGTAGAAGAAGCTGAGTTTGATTTGGCGGGGGAGGTTGGAGCTCCATACACTGGTCATGCCGTTCAGGGCCCTCCATGCAAGTGCCTTCCTCACTTTTAAATCTTGCTCAGTTGAATTGACCCATCCGCCCAGGTATTTGAAGTCCTCAACTTCTTTCAGCACAGTGCCTCCTGCTGTTATCAGAGGTTGATGTTCTGGTGGAACATTGTAGGTCATGACCTCAGTTTTCTTGGCATTTAGCCTAAGGCCAACCTTGGCGCACTCTAGCTCTACCCTGTGTAGGAGTTCTTGTGCTTGTTCCACGTTGTTGGAGAGCAGACTGATGTCATCCGCATAGTCAAGGTCTGTCAGGACCACTGCCGGTTGTCGACTCGACTTCCTTGGTGTCAGCGTGAAGCCAAGTTCCTGCTCTCGCCCATTTATTGCCTTCCTGAGCGCATGATCAAGGACTATGATGAAGAGGAAGGGGGCTAGTGTATCCCCTTGTATAACTCCAGCCAGGATGTCAAACTCCTCGCTGTTGCCATCTGGGGTCACCACCCTGGCCCTTGTTCCTGCGTACATGGACTCTATTGCTCGGAGTAGGTTCGGAGGAATACTGTATGCCTTCAAGATCTTCACCATCGTGCCTCGATGTATCGAGTCAAATGCCTTTTTGAAGTCTATGAAGCATAGGACTGCAGTCAGGTTGTCCTTCCTCACCTCCTCAATCAATCTCCTAAGTGCCAAGATCTGGGCTGTAGTTGTTCGTCCTTCTCGAAAGCCGTTCTGATTTACTCTCAGGTGAGGGTCGATTGCATGCCGGACCCTGTTTAGGATCATGCGGTTGTAGACTTTCGCAGTGATACAGGTCAGGCTGATGCCTCGGTAGTTGTCTGGCTTCGAGAGGTCTCCGGATTTGGGCACTGGTACGATGTTTGATAGAGACCACATATCAGGCAGCCGATTGTGCAGCAGAGCAAGGTTGCAGAACTCTAGAATGATGTCATCAAGATCACAGTTCTTCACGACCTCTGGGGGTATGCCGTCCGGGCCAGCGCTTTTTCCCACTCTTACTGTGGCTTTTGCCCTGGCGAGCTCTCCGAGTGTGAAGGGACCATCGTTGATGTTCAGGTTTGGGAGGACTGATGGTATTTCTTCTTCCTCAGCTGCGTCTGCTGTTTCTCCCAGCAGCCTTTTGAAGTGACTGGACCAGGTTGTCACCCTCTCCTCCGGGCTGTGTCCCTCCACCTGTCCCTCCTTGGTCCTCTTCCGCCCCGTCATCTCATTGATGACCCTCCAGGCCTCCCCATACTGTTGTTCACCTTGCGCCGCCTGCACCCTCCGCACTCTCTCCATCAGTTCTTCCCCTTTGATGGTATCATAGCATCTGAAAAGAAACTGTTTGGCTTCATTCAGCTCGCCACGCCTCTCCACAGTTGGTTCCCGCTCAAAGTTGAGGCGGGCTTCCTCCACCATCCCTCGTGCTGCTACAACCTCTGGGTGTTTGGATCGTCTGGAGGTACTGACTCTCTCCATCATGGGCGCGCACAGCCTGGTCGCCTCCTCATTCTCAGTGACGAATCTCCTGTATTCTCCACTGGCCTCCGCTCCCCTGTCCAGCTGCTGGAATCGTCTCCTCATCTCCTCTGCATATCTGGTTTGAAGGCCAGGGTCACTTGAGAAAGCTTTCCAGTTATACCGGATCTTGGGACTTGGTTTGGGGACCCTGAGGCTCAGGCAAACTCTCATTGAGACCACACGGTGGTCTGAGCCCACAGAACTAAAAGTGCTGTATGGCTCAGCATTCAGGATGGAGTTCCTCCATTTCTTCCTCACTAGGATGTAATCTAGCTGCCGTAGTGTTCCTGAGGCTCGGTCTCGGAAGGTCCACCTCTTTCCTGTTCTCTTCCGGAAGATGGTATTCGCCGCCAGTAGCTCGTGTTCCATGAGGAAGGCAGTGAGGTAGGTGCCGTTGCGGTTGGTAGAGTCGTGGTAAGGGAAGGGTGCGTCCTCTGGTCAAAGCCTTGCATTGAAGTCCCCAAGGATTGCCAGGAAGTTGTGCGCTGGGACGCCACGGACCGCTCTTACAAGGTCCTCAAAGAACTTCTCCACGTTGGTGGGTGAGTACACGACTATGACTGTTGTTACTGGGTTGCCCAAGAACTCTGCCCGTGGGCCCAGCATTAACCCTACACCGCCTGTTGCGGCCTGGGCCTCGTTCCTCCACGCAGATGCAGAAATGAACGTGCATCTCTCCACTCTGCAGTACAGGATGGGGTCATCAGTGTGCACTCTCCTGTGTTCTTGGACCCCCAGGATCTCCACTCCCCGTTCCTCTGCACAGTGTGCAAGTTCTATCAATCTCGCTTCTTCTCTCGCTGTGCATGCGTTGAAGGTTCCCATAACAAATGGTCTCCGACAGCGCATGAGTGCATTGTATCGACTAGATACAGTTCTTGTACTTGGTATTGTAACAATCAATATCTGTGTAGCAGGGCTGCCAAGTTTTTAAAAAAAATGACAAGAGTGAGACTTTAGTGGCATAATTCGTTTGTCTTTTTTTTTGCCTTTTTAACAGTGATTTATACCTTAAGACTGATGTCCTCACTTCCAGCAACTCTCCCTGCACTGTGACCTCCTAATTCTAAAACCAGAAATTAGAAATGAAAATCATCTCCACTGTTTTCTCTGCTGGCTCTTCTGTCTCATCCTCTGCATCTGTGTTCTCCATTTGTATCTTTTCTACATCTTTGTCCTCACTTTCCTCAATCTCTTCTGATCTCTCTTCATCTTCCAGTGTTGCCAACTCCTCAGTAAGGAAAGTAGATATTGGCTGTCATAGTAGTTGCTAGAAGTTGATAGATGACATCATTGCCTCATTTGCACGATTGATTACCGTACAATGGACGCTGTAGGAAAGGAATAACGTAGTGGGAGACATAAAAAGTTAGTCAAAAACTGAAAATTAGGAATGTAAATTAATTGTCTTCTGTTAATTTTTAGTTTAGTTGTATTTTTCTTTGTTCTACATCGTTAAATGTTAGCATCGAATTTGATCAAAAAACTGAAGGGTTGTGATATTCATGAATGAATCAAATCTATTGACTGGCTTATTACCATAAACAATATGTTTGTTTTTATTTGAGGCGTGACAGTGATGAAACATTTACATTTACATCTCACACTGTAAACCAAAGCAAAAACAGCGGCAGCTTTGCTCATAGTGGGTGTGCATCTATCTCAGGGGTGGGCAATTAATTTTTACCGGGGGCCGCATGAGCAACCCGAGCACTGCTGGAGGGCCACACCGACAATATTTCAATTAAATTTTGCTCAAATTATTTTTGATATACCGTAAGATAGATAATAATAATAATAATATTTTCATTTAACCTAACTTATCTTTATACAAAAGCAGATGGCTTTTGATGGTTTTATTTTTAACACTTTCTTACACAACACTTCCTGATGTATATTACAATACAAAAATTTCAATTCCTGTCACTTTATCCTGCATCCTCTTTGTTGTGAACGTAGCACGCCTGTAAGGTGATTGGCGAAGAAGGGGGAAGCGTTGCTGTTGCGGAAATGAGGAGTGAGGATTGGTTTTCCTTTTGGAAAGAACGAGATAAGTTGAGCTGTGTTAGTATAGCATGCTCGATAAAAGTTTAAAAAGTGCATCAGACTTGGTGTGCACTTCTTCTGGACGCTACAATTGATGTCACAAGTGGGATGAAATGCCTCCCAGTTCGCCTTGCCATCAAACCTGGGAGTCTTCATTGAGGGCGGAATTCCCCCCGTGGCTAGCAGTGTGGCTGCACCTGTAAACGCTCTCTCTCTCTCTCTCTCTCTCTCTCTCTCTCTCTCTCTCTCTCTCTCTCTCTCTCTCTCTCTCTCTCTCTCTTTGCGGCGAGCTCCTCACGTGGCACGTACCTCCCGATGACGTAGCACACAAACAGTGCAGTATGCGCAAAGTTTTACTTCTGCCACCAATTGTAGCGTCCAGAAGAAGTGCACATCAAGTCTGACGCTCTTTTTAAACTTTTATTGAGCAAGCTATACTAACACAGCTCAACATATCTCGTTACTTCCACACGCACATTTATCCTCACTCCTCATTTACGCAACTCAAGAAGACAACATCTACTTCAGCAGGTCGTTACACTATATTCTTTAAACACAGCAACGTGTGTACCACAAATAAACACACTGCTTTACCTTTACTTGGCAGTGCATGTCTTGTTGAAAACACGCCATTCGTCATCAACTTTTCTCTTTTTAGCGTCTCTGGGATAACCGGGCATCACTTGTCGCTGTGCGCCTTCCCTCACAGGACATACGCACATATAACACTTTTCAAAATAAAAGCAGCACAGTTGTATTGCACGCACGACAAAGATGTTTTTTTTAATTTATTTTGTAATTTGAGATTGCCGCTGCGCGCACGAGCATACGTCCACACGGAAGTAATACAAATAACGCTTTTCAAAACAAAAGCAGCACCGTTGTATTGCACACTCGAAATAGATGCTTTTTTAAATTTATTTTGTAATTTATAATTGGCCTCACGCGGGCCGGACAGGGACGTACAAAGGGCCGGATGCGGCCCGCGGGCCGCACAATGCCCAGGTCTGATCTATCTCCTCTGTCCTCAGACTGGGATGAAACTTTTTTGTCATGGCAACGAAATGTGTTTTCAGTACAAACTGTCCAAGAGCAGACATTCTGTAAAAAGGGAATTGCCTGTGAGGAAAGTCTAAGCTGCAGCTTGTACGTTGAGGACATTAGAGTGTTACACGCTTTCATGTCTCCAACACATCAAAAAAGTCACTAGATTTGTAGCTAGTCACTTTTGAGAAAGGAAGTCATTAAGAGGAGTTGGAAAGATTCTAAATTTAGCGGGAAAGTCGCCAAGCTGACAACACTTTGCTGCAGTATGGATCTGGTCAATCAGTCAGTTACTCGAACTAAGACAAGTCACGAGGGAGAAAGTTTATTGTTATGAAAAAATATACAGTAGTGAATGGGAAAATATACGCGTGAGAAATGTCAAGTGTGGCGTGTGGCGTGAGAAAGGGTTAGATTGTGTGACTCTCACGCTCAAAGCAAGAGGCTTGACAGCTTTGGCGGAGACCCACCCTTTTGTTTACATTCAGAACCGCTAGCTTGCTGTTAGCGGTTAGCTATTGTATCCTCCTAAGGTGTATAGTGAAGCATGTTAAGCTATTCCTTGTCCTGCAGGGATTTTCAATTCTACTTTTCTGTCTACAATGTATCTGCTTGTAAGCACTCCGTGCGTGTGCGCTGCCGAACATGCTCATCTGCTCATAAAACCAGCAATGTCACGACAGGACGACCATGCGCTGTCATGCCCGTAAAAAAAAAAGGGTACCGATATTTTTCAGAGGCAGTTTAGAACCGTTTTTAATTCATTAGTACCGCGGTACTTTATCAGTACCGGTATACCGTACAGTCCTAGTGCTAACATCATAGCACACACAAAACTGATTTACTAAACATGTTCAAAGTGGATTGCATCTCTAAAGTGAGAAGGCGTGCCATCCATTTTGTGTCCCTGTCTCTATATATATGCCAAATATATGCTGATCATCAAAACGCACACAATACTGGGAGAAGAAAATGAAAAGATAATTATTTATCATGCACGATGTGATTTATCAACACTCATTACCGTTTTACAAGCACTATCTTGTGTTTTGTTTAATAACTGTGCAAACTGACAGTTTCACACATCGCTGCAGGATCAGTGCTCGCACTGCACAGATGATGGACAGATGAGAATCCTCTGTCCTATGTGTACGTTTCAACTTTTTTGGATGGTCAGAAATAAAACATTTTAGACATATCGTCTATTCAGCAGCATCATTTTATAGCTGCTTGAGGACTTAAGGGGCTGTTTAAAACAAATTAAATTGATGCGTTTTGGTGTCCTTTAGTATTTTTTTTATGGCTTTAGTTTGTTTCACATAGAATATATATCATTAAAATATTCCTTATATTAAAAAAAAACTTCTTGAAGTATGCATTTTTGTGTATTAAGCGGAGTGAGTGCAGCCTCTCTCCTATTCACCTTCAGCGGTAAAATAAAAAAAAAGAAAGGGGCTTCAGTTTAGATGCTCTGCACGACTGCTTCTAAAATGCCCATACAAAGTGGTAGATGTCTCCCGCATAATTGAAAACATAGCAAAATGCCACAGGTAGGCCATGATAACATGAATGTGCAATAAATGATCAAATGTCTCCGTGGTGATGCCCTGCATAGTACAAGCAAAATCCTCTGCGTCACTTTTCAATTGTACTCATCCATCCATCCATCCATTTTCCTTATTTCATTGACATGTAGTTCCATAATAGCTACACCTTTCGGGGTCGCGGGGGGGGAACCCGAATGCAGCTGAGAGCTGCATTCGGGCGGAAGGCGGGGTACACCCTGAACAAGTCGTCACCTCATCACAGGGCCAACACATATAGACAGACAACATTCACACTCACATTCACACACTAGGGACAATTTAGTGTTGCCAATCAACCTATCCCCAGGTGCATGTCTTTGGAGGTGGGAGGAAGCCGGAGTACCCGGAGGGAACCCACGCAGTCACGGGGAGAAATTGCAAGCTCCACACAGAAAGATCCCGAGCCCGGGATTGAACTCAGGACCTTCATATTGTGAGGCACATGCACTAACCCCTGTTTCACCGTGCTGCCCAATTGTACTCATTGTCTTAGTAAATCACACGCAACATGCCCATTAAAAGTACACACTATTTTATAGACAGCACATACACATGAGGCCCCCTTCACATTTCTGACTGCCCCCTCATATATGCCTGCCTAGAACCGGCCCTGATCATGATTAATTCTTCATAAAAACAGGAAGATATTGACATCCTATCATCGAAGAGCAGACATTGTACAGTAAGGTATAGTTTTATTTTGTTTGTAGTTTGTATTTCTTCTTTAGAATTCAGCAATACTGCTAAATGATGCTTCGTGTTTCACTAAAGTTGGATCTGTTTAGCAGAGCTTCTAAAGCTTGCAGGTCATCCTCCTTATATTCACGATCAACAATATACGTTTCTGCATCATATTTTTCCCAAAGTAATCGTTGTTGGCTCTCACAAAGTCTACATGATTTGCAATGTTTTTGGTAGGGAAGGGGTCTGTGGTTCCCACCTCTATGTCACGCGATGACGTGTCTGTCTTCCTCCTTATCTCTCAAAATGGCTTGGGAATCTCAGTGAGATTGATACTATTTTAACCACATCTATTTATTTGCAAACTTTGGAAGTCTTTCGGTGTCATACATCAGATACATATAATAATAGCTTCAATATAGAGGCAACTTGTTTTTCCACTGTACTGGTACTTTAAAGCACAAGTGGGTCTGCTACTTCCATCCTTGTTGCTTAAACATAATTTCATTGAAATGAGACTAAGCAAATTAGCTTTGCATACCAAGCCAAAGCAAATTATTACAATGCCTGTCTGTGAAAATAATTGATAATACGGTGTACAGTAGTTTACTAGTTTATTTGTATCTGTGACAGCGCACGTAACCTAAAATACTTCTATCTCAAATCAGTGTTCCTCCTTGAAATTAATTCAACTCAAATTAATCTGTGCCAGGCCTCCCAAAAAACACCACCATTTTGATATGTTACGTGCTAAATTAAAATTATTATTATTATTTTTATTTTTTTTATTAACCCCAAAACAAGAAATATTATATGAAAAACAATACAATAGAATATTGTACAAACAATACAGTATTTTAATGAAGTAATGAAATATTAATATACAGCATTGGACAACCGACTTCTACGGTTTCTCGTGTGAGCTGTTTCTCTGTCAAACACACCATTAGCAAATGGAATTTTACTTATTTTTTTTTTAGGTAACACAATAATTTGTTTCCCCAGTAACTACATTCAAGTTATCTGAATTTCTTTAACGTTAAAATAATGATTATATATATATATATATATATATATATATATATATATATATATATATATATATATATATATATATATATATATATATATATATATATGTATATATATATATATATATATATATATATATATATATATATATAATATATATATATATATATATATATGTATATATATATATATATATATATATATATATATATATATATATATATATATATATATATATATATATATATATATATATATATATATGAAATACTCGAGTTGGTGAATTCTAGCTGTAAATAACCACGCCCCCAACCACGCCCCCCGCCCCCAAACAACCCCCCCCCCCACCTCCCGATATTGGAGGTCTCAAGGTTGGCAAGTATGCCACTAAATGGTAACACCCGAATAAGTTTTTCAACTTGTTTAAGTCGGGGTCCACTTAAATTGATTCATGATACAGATATATACTATCAGATATATACTATCATCATAATACAGTCATCACACAAGATAATCACATTGAATTATTTACATTATTTACAATCAGGGGTGTGGGGGGGGGGGTAGGATATGGACAGCAAGTAGTGGACATAGAGAGAGAGAGAGAGAGAGAGAGAGAGAGAGAGAGAGAGAGAGAGAGAGAGAGAGAGAGAGAGAGAGAGAGAGAGATCAGAAGGCATAAGAAAAAGTATCTGCATTTGATTGTTTACATTTGATTATTAGCAATCCGGGGAGGGTGTTAGTTTAGGGTTGTAGCTGCCTGGAGTGAACTTTTATTGCGGTTTTGAAGGAGGATAGAGATGTCCTTTCTTTTATACCTGTTGGGAGCGCATTCCACATTGATGTGGTATAGAAAGAGAATACATATTTGTTTTGAATTGCAAACTAACTACATTTAATATTATTCCCATTATTAATTTAATTACCTCATTGGAAAAGGAAATGGATGGATGGATGGAAAAGTAACTAGTAACTACAATTATTTACTTTTCTAAAAATGATTTGCCTTACATCAATAGAATGATGTCGTATCTGTAGCTTTAGTGCAACACAAACTAGTATAGTTGTACAGTAATCCCATTAGACATCATGTCATACATTTTGTAACCCTCTTCTTGCGTGAGGCACTGATTTGCCTCTTCAGCGCCAGCGTGCCAATGGTACAGTATTTACTTTTTTCTGATGACTGAAGCCATGCCACATTTGAAGATTTCACTTACACCGGCCTACCTTGCAATGCTAGCAGATTAGCTTGCGTCGGCGCGCTAACATATGCAATGACTGTCGGCGAGCTCTTCCCATTAGGTTGGCACATCAAAGGCGCTGGAAGAAGTTCTTCACAGGCAGTTAAAAGTGGGCTCAGTGTGGATCTTGTAAATACCATCTTTTGAGTCGGAGCCTCTCGGGGGACACTTCACACACTCCTCCAGTCATGAGAAGGGTGGGAGGGAAAAGGAGCAGTGACAGGCATCAGAAAGGGAGGAGAGGGTAGAGGTCTCTCTCTCTCTCTCTCTCTCTCTCTCTCTCTCTCTCTCTCTCTCTCTCTCTCTGTGTATATATATATATATATATATATATATATATATATATATATATATATATATATATATATATATATATATATATATATATATATATATATATATATATAAGAGCGATAGAGTGTGTGTGTGTGGGGGGGGGGGGGGGGGGGTTCTGAGACCCTAGTCCCCTGTCACCATCAGGATAGGATCTGTGGATGAAGAAAATCACTATCCTCTACTTTCCTCTCCGTCTCTATATCTTCTTCTCATCCTCTTCCTCCTCTTCACACTTCACATGATATCTGACAGTGAAAGTAGAGCATCGCCGCGTGCTGTTTCCTTTGAGTCATGTTTTTGGTAACACATAAATATAGAGCGTGCCGCAACTTGGGAATTCTGTGATTTTATGTTTCGTACACAGGCAGACACAATAGCATCCGCTCTTCTCTTTTTATTTCTAAACATTTTATCAATGCCAGCTGTTTTTAAGGCTCTGAAGAGGCCCTCAACTCTACAAGGAGCAGGAAGGAATGAGAGACGTGTTTTTTGCAGACTGATCAATGCAAATGTTGTTATTTACCCAAGCCTGAAATGAAAAGGCGATGGATCGATTTGATACTCTTCCATAGGGCGGACTCGCAGAGTCTGGCTCGCTTTTTGGCCCTCCTGAGCCACTTTCTCCAACATCACTAATGCAAATGATGCTGCCAGGCATGAAAGCAAACCACAATGCGCGCATTCTTAACAAACATACCCACAGTGCAACATTGGGGCTGTGTCTGTCTGATATGAGCTGCATGTGTGTGTTCAGCTGACCCACTTTCTGTGCTTGGCCAAGCTTCTGCTGCTGTCTGCTTGCTAGGGGGAGATCCCTGCAGACTCGTCCAGCCCTCCTCCTGACAGACACTCACCCTGGCATGTCATCCCTCCGTGGATTGCAGACCTCTGCCTCTCTGCCAGTGTGCTCCACATATACCTTGCTGCAGATGCATGATGCAAAGGCCCTAACAGCATCGGCCAATGAGAACACGCTACATATATTCACAGCACATTTTCATCCAGCCTTCTTCCTCCTCCTCCTCCTCCTCGCGTGTTTGTCTGGGGTTATTGTTTCAATCTTGCTGCATCAGGGGGCCCCTGAAGGTTATAAATTAAACATAAATGCAAATGCGCTGAGCCATTGCCGCCCTCCGCCCCTCCCGCCTCTTGCACATACACACTCGTCATTCAAACAGATCAGTGTGTCTGCGAATTAATAGGAGAACAGTGGGCTTTTTTTAATGAGCGGGTGAGGGAAATTAGAGTTGCAAAGCCACAGCGCGGCACACCCCGGACTGCAGCCGAGGCAACGGCTTGAAAAGCCATCATAGAATATGCTAATGCCCCCGGCCCTCTTGCTGTCGGCCTTATAGTGTTGCTCTAGATGAGATCAGAGCTGAGGCTTTGATCTGCCACTCTAACGGGAGCCAGAATCGGCATGTGTACAAAGCACAGAGAGCTGAAAGTGTGTGTGCGTGTGTGTGTGTGAGAGGCTTGTTCTAATCACAAAAGGTGCGCATAACCAGCTACGGATGCAGAGTTTGACACCTGCCAGGGTTAGTTTCATCTGTACTATCACACACCAATGTACTGAAACAATATACATGTTTTGGTCGGGGGGTTCTATGTATAAATAGCCATCTGGTCCTGTTGGTGCTACTATACGCAGAACATAGTGAACCATGGAGACGTTATTCTTGGACCATAACCAATGTTATGACTTTTATTTTGTGCCATATGGACAAATAAAGGCGAGTGCCACTGGCTTTTATTTGACTCCAGTGAATCAGCTTCCATTTGGAGAGTGAAAGGTGTTGGGTTTTTTTTTAGTTTATGGGTAACCCCTCCTGGATCCGCTTCCCTTCACGAACCAACGTCGCAAATGTCAGATTGTTGTCCAGCGTGACTCTTAAAGGGTCCATCCCATCCATCCATTTCCTACCGCTTATTCCCTTCGGGGTCGCGGGGGACGCTGGAGCCTATCTCAGCTACAATTTGGCGGAAGGCGGGGTACACCCTGGACAAGTCGCCACCTCATCGCAGGGCCAACACAGATAGACAGACAACATTCACACTCACATTCACACACTAGGGCCAATTTTTTAGTGTTGCCAATCAACCTATCCCCAGGTGCATGTCTTTGGAGGTGGGAGGAAGCCGGAGTACCCGGAGGGAACCCACGCAGTCACGGGGAGAACATGCAAACTCCACACAGAAAGATCCCGAGGCCGGGATTGAACTCACGACTACTCAGGACCTTTGTATTTTGAGGCAGACGCACTAACCCCTCTGCCACCGTGCTGCCTCTTAAAGGGTCATTGTATGATTTTTTTTCCACATTTAAAGGGGACCTATAATTAGGGTTGGGTATCGAGTATCGAGTATCGATTGGAACCGGGACTAACATTCTGATTCTCCCGGAATCGTTCAAAAGTTTAAATCTGATTCCTATGTTCGATACCCAGTCCGCCGACCGGAAAAAAAAAAAATTGTCCGCCGAACCGGAAGAAGAAGCCGCTGAGCACCAACGAAGAAGCGCCCACCGCCGGAAGTGTTAGCATAGCCGAGCGAGTCAGTCAAGCTCAAGCATGGATAGCGGGCGTCGGCGGTCGAAAGTGTGGCTTTACTTTACAAAAAAAAATGAAATAAACGCGAAATAACAGAGCTCCATGTCCATCAAGAAACGAGTGGAGAGAGAGCTGCAGATGTACCAGGACGTTCCACCGATACTTATGTCTGACGACCCTGCTGCATGGTGGTGGTCCGGTGGAACCAACAAAAGACTTATCCTTTGCTGTCAGATCTAGCTTTCTCCTATTTATGCGTTCAAGCTTCTTCCACACCCAGCGAACGTGTATTTTCCACAGCAGTAGACACTATCTGTCCAGAACGCTCACGCATCCTGCCTGAGAAGGCGGATATGGTCATTTTCCTAAACAAGAACTGTCTCTGATTTTATACTGTACCTGCTGCTAATCTGGACTGGGTTTTGCAAGTTGTTTCTTATTGTTTATTTGCTTTTCTGCACCAGGTTACCCCATCAGTGGGAGCACGGTCACATTTTTAAGTACCTGCAGCATCATACACTTGTGTGTGTAAATGTGTTTTCATGAGGTTTTCAAAAATAAAGCTCTCTTGAGGAAAGTGTACCCCTGGGAAAATGTATTCATAATTTATAATATTTATATTCAAGTTCATAGATTTGATATTTATATTCTAGTTGAAAACAGCTCTGTGAGGAATTTATAGTAAAGTTCATAAAAAGTTAATAGAATTAAAATTGATGGAGAATGTCAGACTATTTCATTCAGAAAGACTGTAGGTTAGCTAGCTCATTTAAAATATCCTAAACTTTTTTTTAAAGATTAAAGATTAAAGTACCAATGATTGTCACACACACACTAGATAATTTGTCCTCTGCATTTGACCCATCCCCTTGGGGAGCAGTGGGCAGCAGCGGCGCCGCGCCCGGGAATCATTTTGGTGATTCAACCCCCAACTCCAACCCTTGATGCTGAGTGCCAAGCAGGGAGGTAATGGGTCCCATTTTTATAGTCTTTTGTATGACTCGGCTGGGATTTGAACTCCAACCTACCGATCTCAGGGCGGACACTCTAACCACTATTTTGACCCTGCCTCTTAAAAGAATCGGAATCGAGAATAGTCAGGAATCGGAATCGTAACAAAGAATTGGAATCAGAATAGGAATCGTTCGAATTCAAACGATACCCAACCCTACCTATAATGCAAAAACAACTTGTCTTACCTACTGGTACCTACTGTTATGAATTTGAGATCGGCGTAAGTCTCAAAAATCTGAAATCAAACTATGGAGGCATGGCTGAGATATCTAAAAAAATATCTTGCCTTCCTTCCTACTTCCGCCAAACAAAGCTCTTCCCGGGAGATCCCGAAGCGAGTCTCTCCACCGTGTCCTGGGTCTTCCCCGTTGTCTCCTACCGTTAGGACGCACGCTAAACAGGCGTTTGGGGGAGGGGGGCGGGGGGCATTATCACCACTTCATCTGGCTCCTCTCGATGCCTGAGCTCCTCCCGAATGACATAGCTTCTCACCCTATCTCAAAGGGAGAGCCCCGCCACCCGACGGAGGAAACTCATTTCAGCCGCTCATAGCCGTGATCTTGTCCTTTCAGTCATAACCCATAGGTCATGACCATAGGTCATGTAGATAGGGATGTAGATCGACCGGTAAATTGCGAGCTTTGCCTTCCGGCTTAGCTCCTTTTTCACCACAGCAATCCACTTGAAGATCCCGAACAGATGAAGCCAGCAGGACCACATCATGTGGAAAAAGCAGAGACCTAATTCTGCAGCCACCAAACCAGATCCCCTCAACGCCATGACTGCACCTAAAAATTATGTCCATAAAAGTCGTAAACAAAATCGTTGACAAAGCGCAGCCCTGGTGGAGTCCAGCCCTCAATGGAAACAGGTCCGACTTACTGCCGGCAATGAAGACCAAGCTCTGACACTGATAATACAGGGAGTGGACCGCCACAATCAGGTGGTCGGATACCCCATATTCTCTGAGCACTCTCCACAGGACTTCCTGAGGGACAAGGTAGAATGCCTTCTCCAAGTCCAAAAAACACATGTAGACTGGTTTGACAAATTCCCATGCACCCTCAAGTATCTTGCCCGAGAGTATAGAGTTGGTCCACAGTTCCCCAACAAGTGCGAAAACCACACTGCTCTTCCTGAATCTGAGGTTTGATTATCCGGCGTAGCCTCCTCTCCAGTACATCTGAATAGACCTTACCGGGAAGGCTGAAGAGTGTGATACCACGATAGTTGGAACACACCCTCCGATTCCCCTTCTTAAATAGAGGATCCACTACCCCAGTCTGCCAATCCAGAAGAAACCGCCACCGATGTCCATGCAATGCTGCACAGTCTCGTCAACCACAACAGCCCCACAGCATCCAGAGCCTTAAGGAACTCCAGGCAGATCTCCTTCACCCCTGGGGCCCTGCCACCGAGGAGCTTCTTACATATCTTGGCAACCTCAGCCCCAGAAATAAGAGATTCAACCACAGAGTCCCCAGGCACTGCTTCCTCATTACGTCATAATCGTCTCAAAAAAAGAGGCAAACACGTTTTATGAATATCTACGCCATGCCTCTATTGTTTGAATTCAAATTTTCAGGAGTTATTGGGATCCCAAATACACAAAACAGGTGCCAACGGGTAAACAAATTTGGTTATGCATAATAGGTCCCCTTTAAGGCGTCAGTGAGTGACGTTTAACAACATACCGTCGCACAGCAGCCCCACCTGGCATGCATTACATAACATCACAAAATGTGTTTATTATAAGTAGTACATACTTGAAAGCTTTAGCCTCTCGATAAAAAAAGTAAAATGAAAACTGGTCTTGAAAATTTTGAGATCAAATCTATCTTGCAAAACTGGTGAGACTTCTGGTCACTGAGCATCTGTTCTTCCCTTTGTATTATTAATGTCAACACCTTTTCACTTCAGCTGCATGCTGAGCAACCTGGACATAGATGTATACACCATTTTTGTCATTACGTTACAATCATTTTCCCTTTCCAGTTCTATGGTCATCATAACATTTCTTCCTCTTTGCCACCCAGCGGTACAATGATCTGGTGTCCCTCCTCAAAGCTTGATTCATGCTTTTACTGAAGGGTACCAGCAGTGTTATGCACATTACTTCTAAAAAGTAATTCATTATAGTTACTCGCTACTTTCCCAAAAAAGTAATTGAATTACTAATGTAATTACTTAGTAATACATGTAAATAATTACCAGGGAACACAATGAATGTGTTAGGTGTAGAGATGTCCGATAAATGCTTTAAAATGTAATATCGAAAATTATCTGTATCGTTTTTTTTATTATCAGTATGGTTTTTTTTTTGTTTTTTTGTTTTTATTTTTATTAAATCAACATAAAAAACACAACATACACTTACAATTAGTGCACCAACCCAAAAAACCTCCCTCCCCCATTTACACTCATTCACACAAAAGGGTTGTTTCTTTCTGTTATTAATATTCTGGTTCCTACATTATATATGAATATATATCAATACAGTCTGCAAGGGATACAGTCCGTAAGCACACATGATTGTGCGTGCTGCTGGTCCACTAATAGTACTAACCTTTAACAGTTAATTTTACTCATTTTCATTAATTACTAGTTTCTATGTAACTGTTTTTATATTGTTTTACTTTCTTTTTTTATTCAAGAAAATGTTTTTAATGTATTTATCTTATTTATTTATTTATTTATTTTTTTAAAAGGACCTTATCTTCACCATACCTGGTTGTCCAAATTAGACATAATAATGTGTTAATTCCACGAATGTATACAGGTATATCGGTATCGGTTGATTTCGGTATCTGTAATTAAGAGTTGGACAATATCGGATATCGGCAAAAAAGCCATTATCGGACATCCCTAGTTATGTGTTTTAAGCTTGTTAGTGTAAGCCTTTAAAAGGCGGTGCTCAGACTAGCATTAGCTTAGCTGTGTTTGTTAGCTGAGCATTGTCAGTTTGCAAGGAATGATGCAGCTATGTTCTGTTCACTGGATTGTGTTACCGCTAGTTAATAAAGCAATTAAATGTGATTCAGTAGTTGTATCTCTCCTTGTCCACAAATGGGGTATTGTAATGTAATTATATAGCACATTTTCTCTAGTGACTCAAAGCGCTTTACATTGAGAAACCCAATATCTACATTTAAGCTACATTTAAACCAGTCTGGGTGGCACTGGGAGAAAGGTAGGTAAAGGATCTTGCCCAAGGACACAACAGCAGTGACTGGGATGGCGGAAGCTGGATTCGAACCAGAAGGTTTTAGCTCGCCACTCAACCATCTTAGCCACACCACCGCCACAAACTGCGGGATTACATGCTTATCACTCCATTGAATTGTCGTTCATTATTCTCCTATAGTAGTATGTATGTGTGTACTTACTGTACATGTTGCCTCTTCTTGATGATTAGACTACTTGTTCCTAGAAAAAGTAATGCGTTAGTAACGCCGTTATTATGTACAGTAACAGCGTTATTCCCAACACTGGGTACCAGTAATGGCAAAGATTGTACAAAAACCACAGAAGCGGAAATGGAACTGACATGAGTAGTGTGTGTTTCTGTCCTGGCTGCTGAGCAACAAGTTGCAGAATGTACACCACTATGTTCAGTGTTGATGTCAAGAGTCACAACTATTGACATTCACAGTCGTCCTCCCTCTCCTTTGATGCATCAATAGTTGGTAGTGATTGCACAATAGTCTTTAAAATATTTTTAGTGTACTAACTTATTTTTACACTTGTATAACAAAAATGTTCAAACACAACTATATTAAGCGAGCGTCTTTCTCCACTTCTTATTTTAGTACACTCTGAGGGTAAATAGTAATATTTCCTTGTAGTTTCACTATAGCGTGGTTAACTTTTTTTTAACACTTGAACGTTGAGATCTTGTTAAAATTATATGGTAACATTAGGGTTGAGTCTGAAATAGAATAATTATATTAGAATGAATACATTTGTTTTATGAACAAATCAGTGGTATAGAACATTGTTCATATTGCACTGTCGTGTTCTTGATAGCTACTTTGTATGTTTCCACTAAGTTGTGAAGCTCTGACTTGTACTGACAACATGTATCCAGCAGGGGTCTTCCCTTTGTCGTTGACCTACACATTAGCTGCATTGAGCACAAGATAGAGTGAATTGCATTTTCTTCTTTTGTAACCTAAAGCAACAAACAGCTGAAAACATCATTCTCACCATCACTATAATCATCATAACCTCCACACTGGCAATATCGTCATCATCATCATCGTCATCATCATCACGTTTGTCTTTAGCACCAGAAGGAGCTGCAGCAGCAGCAGCATCCAGGGTTGTGTCATTATTACCAGGGCCATCCTCAGCACCACTCATCCCCAAATCCTACCCCCATCCCTCTTTCATCCACAGCTCCCTCTGTTGATCAAATGCATCTGATCTCATCAAAGCAGAGCCTTTGCTCATTCAAGTCCCAGCAGACAGCCGGCGTCTTTGCTAAGCACTATTTTACATTCATGTTTGAATACCACTGATGGGTTACAGCGGATCTTCTAGAGACTTTGGTTTTTGTGTGGTCCTCGCCTGGAGCCCGGGGTTGATTTATTTTATTTCATCCTCATTTTTTTGTAAATGTCATTATCAGTTCAGACAAGTTACTCTCAGATAAATGACATTAAATGGGTGGCGTTCGTTTAAAAAAAAAAAGTTGCTTTAACATTCATATTTTTTGCATTAAAGTGACAGAAGTGAATATGCAAAGTGACCTGTACTAGTTTTTACACAGTAGTTTATTTCTGTAATGTCCCTCCTATCACAAGGTGACTTCTTTGTGAGGAGAATATTTCTACAAGACACGACGGCTTGTAACATTGTTATCCTTATTCCAAAAGCAACATTATTGCACACAGCTTGTCAGAGCTGCAGAAAACTGGCTTGGCTTGAGTCAAGGGACACAGCTGATGGTAGGAGAGAAAATCAGACCTGGATAATAACGGCGGCCGATAAGAGCAAACAAAATGAACCAGAACTAAAAATACACAAACACCATAGAATGAATGCAACAGGAGAGTGCTGCAATAAACCAAAAATAAGGAATACAGAAAAAAGAAAAAAACAACGGCCAGATAGACACCAAAAACAACTGCATGAGAGAAATGTTGCACACTCATATGCTAATAACAGTGTAAAGTTGCTCTAATATAGTGTAAGAAAGGGGTTAAAGAAAATAAAACATTTTCATTCCGCTTCTTTAAAAATTTTCTGGGTATCTTTCTGGTCTGGTTTTTCTGGTAGTAGGGGATGGGTACCAAAACGTGGTTCTGTAATAGCCCCCGATCCGACATACCTCATTTTGGTACTAAATAAATGCAGAATCCTTGCAACAAGTGATTGAAGGTGATACTGTATTGCGCAACTAATGCCTTGTACTGTAAGTAATGTAGCGTTTCAACACACAGTGGAACGCTCTTTTTAAAGATTATTGCCAACCCTACGCCAACAGCAGTGCTCAGTTCCAACACAAATTCTACAGTAGCACTTGCGACAACAACAACAACACGAGGGGCCCAGGTTGTCAATCTCCACGTGGTGAGCCCTGGAAACTATGCAAACTAGGCCAACGACAACACAGTCCACAAATTAGAGGTAGCATGATGTTGCAAACTTTCAGGATTCAGTCTGATTGCTAAACCTCTGTGCCGCAGCCCGTGCAACTGTCATTCTATTGCGTGTGTGGCATGGATCTGTAGCTAAACACGCATCTTGGTAGCTAAGATTAAGCTACTTGAGTATTGATCGAGTTAAAGCTTATTCCTACCAATATTGCCATGGCGTGAGTTCTGATTTAACAAAAACAACAACATAACACTTTGGCATTATGCAGTAATTACAGTGCCAGTTAGATGCATTCATGTACCCCGGAATTATAAACATCAACATTAAAACACAAGCACATGCTGTATAGTGTTCTGCATTGCTGATGGTTTATTTATTATTTTTGAAATTGTTATTTTATTCACAGTATTGAAATATTTAAAATTATATTCGGTTCAACTTGCATGCCACAAAAATCAGTACAAATAAAATAGTTTTCAAACAAAAATTGTTTGGTTTTCATTTTTTATCTATCTGCTTGGGTACAATTTTATATACTGATTTGGCAGCGGTATCAGTTAAATCCGAGTTATTCAACATTTTTTCTTCTGAGAGCTACTTTTACAAACCACCCATCCATTTTCTACCGCTTGTCCCTTTTGAGGTTGCGGGGGCACTCTGCATTCTGTGTTTATCAGGACGCGCTTCTTTTGGCTCACAAGATCGTACTAAATGAAGTCAGAAGAGTGGCGTGACGCGTTTGACATCGGTTTTCTTCTCCCTCATTAATCAAAATGGAACTAAGTAAAAGGAAAAATTCCAAAGTGTGTGATCTTTTTGATGACACCAAATAATGTAAAGTAAAAATGTTATTGAACAGAGTTTCATATTCTTTTCTGCACAGTTATTAATTTAAAATAAAAACAACAACAGTTATGTTTGTTTAACTTTGTTAAATGTTTGATTTTGTGACATAATTCATTAACTTTTTTAAGACGATTTAAGACTTTTTACTTTTACTAGTGATGTCAAGCGATTACATTTTAATCAGATAAATCAAACTTTTGCATTTTAATTATTCAGGATTATTCACTGTAAATTACTTGCATGCATAATTTTATTTTCACACTTTTGCAATTGTATTGTCAGAATGTCATACAGCAGCATTTTTTTTGTTTTCAGTGCACATCATTTATTTGTGTGAAACTTGCTAAGAGTTTTATACAAAGTACTGTCAGGGTTTCTTTTGACGTGAATTTTGAAGTGTGCATTGAGCTGATCACTGACCACAAAGAAACATGATCTGCCTTTCAGCAGCTAAGGTAAAGGGGCATGTGCGGTCAAAATAAATTGTGCGATTAATCTGCATTTTTACATGATTAATACAATAATGTTTGGTAAATAATCTCAGGAGTTAATGTGTTAACTTTGACAGCCTTAATTTTTAAACAATAATATATATCCTGCCTTTTCTTTTTCTTCTTAAACAATCACGTTTTTAAGGCTATTGTGTAATCTGACATTATCATTACTAGTGTATGTAATTAATGTGGGGCTGTGTAGTGCTATTGTCATGTATGAATATGTGTCTATTAATAGATTACATGTATCGAAGTGTTTTTGAAATTTTAAACCCCAGGTAAAATAGCAACTACTATTGCACTGCCAATAAGGATCTTAAAAAAAACAAATAAACTAATCATGTTCTTTTTTTAACAGGTCGGTAGTGACTTTTTTAATTCAGCAGATGGCGGGTTACTATTATGAAACACTAACACAGTATCAGTGCAGTGCCTATTAGGGATGTAGGTTTACCAATACTAATTAATTACTGCAGGAAGAGGAATAGCTAAACGTGCTTCATTACACATCGTAGGAAAAAACAATAGCAAACTGCTGACGGCAAGCTAGCGCTCCTGAATGTAAACAAATGGGTGGATCTACACAAATATCGATTATAAGAGGAACAAGTACAGGAGCCGTAGCTAGTCGTTACTACAATGATTACATCAATATTTTCTATCTTCACAAAATCTTTTGTCTTTTTTATAAACTCAGGAAATATGTCCCTGGACACAGGATTACTTTTAAATATGACCACTATATGAATCTGTAACAGCACGGTGGAACAGGGGTCAGTGCATGTGCCTCACAATACAAAGGTCCTGGGTTCGATTCCCCGGGCTCGGGGTCTTTCTGTGTGGAGTTTGCATGTTCTCCCCGTGACTGCGTGGGTTCCCTCCGGGTACTCCGGCTTCCTTCCACCTCCAAAGACATGCACCTGGGGATAGGTTGATTGGAGCCTATCCCAGCTGCATTCGGGCGGAAGGCGGGGTACACCCTGGACAAGTCGCCACCTCATCACAGGGCCAACACAGATAGACAGACAACATTGACACTCACATTCACACACTAGGGCCAATTTAGTGTTGCCAATCAACCTATCCCCAGGTGCATGTCTTTGGAGGTGGGAGGAAGCCGGAGTACCCGGAGGGAACCCACGCAGTCACGGGGTAAACATGCAAACTCCACACAGAAAGACCCCGAGCCACGGGATTGAACTCAGGACCTTCGTATTGTGAGGCACATGCACTAACCCCTGTTCACCGTGCTTCCCCTGAACCAGGGGCTCAGCGGCCTGGTGAGATCGGTAGATAGTGAGTTCAAACCCCGGCCGAGTCATACCAAAGACTCTAAAAATGTGAGCCATTACCTCCCTGCTTGGCACCCAGCATTAAGGGTTGGAATTGGCGGTCAAATCACAAAAAATGATTCCCGGGCGTGGCCAACGCTGCTGCTCACTGCTCCCCTCCCCTCCCAGGGGGTGAACAAGGGGATGGGTCAAATGCAGAGGACACATTTCACCACACCCAGTGTGTGCGTGACACTCATTGGTAACTTTAACTTTAACCCAGGGGTGTCCAAACTTTTTCCACTGAGGGCCGCACACGGAAAAATGAAAGCAAACAGGGGCCATTTTGATATTTTTCCTTTTTAAACCATAACAAAATATATGGATTTTTAAATGTATTTTATCTTTAGGGGTCCTGGGGACCATAAAGGGTCTCAGTCATTAAAATGTTAAAAATAAGTCAAATTTTTATTTTTTTTATTTTCATTTAACGCTTACAGTAAATCTCTATATCAACTTCAAGTTGATATAAAGTAATAAAAAAAAAAGGTTTTATGGCTTTTATGTCAAAAACAACTTTGTTTTTTATAGTAAAACTGAAATATGCAGTATTTAGTCATTAGAGCCCTAAAAGATCAATAATGCATTGATTTTAATTCTTTAATATTTTTGAGTAATCACAGTGAAAAGATAAATAAAATACCACTAAATATATTTGGGATCCAAAAGGTGCCCCACTCATAAAGTGATACGTTTTTATTAGGTTTTTCATTTACTTTCAACACTTAAGTTAGGAGATCAACGTCAGATATATCTGTCGATTTTACGTTTAAACTTTTATTTTGTTTGTTTTATGCTCTTTTGTCAAATACAATGTTGATGTTTTTATATGGCAATATTTACCACATAAAACATTTTAAAGTGAAATATTTGAAGTAATTGGAGCCTTGAAAATAATTAATTATAACATAGATGTTTTGGCTTTTTTTTTTTTTTTGGAGCAATGGCAAAAAAATTAAAATAAAGAAAAACAAAAGAAAAAAAAACAGCCTGCATGGCAGCTTTGTGTCAACATTGCAACTTTTTCTCGTTAGATTTCACCTCATTCATTTTTATTTTTGCAATAGCATTGCCAGAATGAGTGGCGGGCCGGTAAACAATTAGCTGGGGGCCGCAAATGGCCCCCGGGCCGCAGTTTGGACACCCCTGCAAGTTTAACCAAACATCATGTGAAAAAAAGCAACATGGATCAGCTGACTCCACTCCGCATTTTCCATCTGAGGCGCGCTGGAACCCTGGAGGTGGATGAGCTGGTCTCTCTCTCTCTCTCTCTCTCTCTCTCTCTCTCTCTCTCTCTCTCTCTCTCTCTCTCTCTCTCTCTCTCTCTCTCTCTCTCTCTCTCTCTCTCTCTCTCTCGCTCACTCGCGCTCTCGCTCTCTCTCTCTCGCTCCCCCCACAAGGGCTCGGAGAGGCTGGGATACACATCACCGACAACCGGGATGGAGGAAAGAGGCGGAGGGGTAAAGAAAAAGTTGAACCTGGCAAGACCAACTTTCAACATGACGCCTCATTGACGCCTCCACTGACGCCATCACAAGAGCAGCTAGATTAAAGCTCGTGAAAATATCTTTATTTTTTTTTTGTTTGTTTGTTGCATTTCCTTGTTTTGTTCTGTCCGCGCGAGGCTGCCCGGCCGAGGCTGGCTGACATGTCGGAGTGAACATGGCCGCGCAAGTGGCATCGGCTCCCGCCAGAACTAACAACAAGAATAAGAAATTATCCAGCAGCTTGAGCACGGAGCTCAGTTCGGGGAAATCCGGAGGAGGAGGAGGAGGGAGCGTACAGATGCTGGGCGCGGGAGATGGGACCCTGAATGACGTAGACCATCACCGCCGACCGGAGACCAGCATGGTGCGTTCAACTTCTACGGGTCACGGCAAGGATGGGAATAACCATGCCAACACGTCATCCGTAGAAACGGCACTGATCACGAACCATAGGCGGAAATGCGTCGGGGGCGGTGCACATGGAGACCCCCCTCAGCCGCAGACGCCCCAGCCGCAGTTCGGCCAGTTCGCGCCGCATCTGCAGCGTCAGATCATCCACAGCAACAACAACGGCCATGGCGGCAAAGAGAACCTGCTGGGGGGTCAAGGGGAGCAGCAGCAGCAGGTGCAAGGTAAAGGTGAGGGCCACCTTAAACCCACGGAGGGGATGATGTCCACCAGGTATGACCACTCTAACTTGGGCAACAACTCAGAGTTCAACAACAACTATTACACTGCCAGGTCTTACGAGCAACATGGCGGACAGCAGCAGCAGCAAGGGATGGGGATAACATCAGCACATATGGACAACTCCCATGAAGCAGGCTATCAGAACAGCCAGTACAATCAGTACCCGCCCTATAATCGGACGGGGTACAGCGGCGGGGCCTACGGCATGATGGGCCCCGCTGGGTGCAGGCAACCTGGCAGCATGATGATGAGCAGCAACTCCTCAGCAAGCCACAGCAAGTCCACACTGGGGGTCTCTTCCAGTGGTTTCCAAAGATTCCCGGGGCCAACTCAACAACAACAGCAGCAGCAGCAGCAGCATCCCTCAGGGGCCACACCGACCCTCAACCAGCTGCTCACGTCCCCGAGCCCCATGATGCGGGGCTACAGCGGGGCGTACCAAGACTACAGCGGATCATCCACGCAGCAGGGCCTGGGGAAAGATGCAGGCCCCCAGTATGGGGCCACCTCGGCCCACGGGTGGGGAGGACAGCCCAGGAACCATCCGCATTCTTTGAGTCCGGGCAATGGGGGACAAGGCCTTGGGAGAAGCCAGGTAAGCATGTGTTATTGTTTGGTGTTTGGAAATATTATACAGCATATTGTGCCACTTAACCCTTAAGTCCTGCGTGAAAGTTTGACAGCATCACTTGGTTTTTAATATCTTATCAATACCAAAATTATGTTTATTTAGAAAAACAACAGAACAGAAAAAGATAAGCAGAAGCAAAAGTGGCACTTGCTTACTTTTTTATAGTACATATGCGGTTTATGCTTAAATACACCACATAACACTGTAAAAAAATAATTCCAAATTTACAGCAAATTACTGGCTAATCACTGCATTACTTTCACAGTAACATTTACAGCAATTTACTGTGCAATATCTTTACAGCCATCTACTGAAACTGCAGAGCTGTGATTTTACAGTTAATTACAATAAAGTTACAACTAAATGCTGTAACTTCAGAGTTGTAACTTTATTGTTAATTACTCTCTCGTTTTAACAGCATACTGCCACTTACTGTACAAGAGTGTGCAATATAGTCTACCAAACCCCTTAACGGACAAATTGTTGTGATATTACAGAGGACTATGATTACAGTATATTACTGTTAAATAACAGTTAATTGCTGTGAAATATATATTTTTTACATTCATTTTTTTAACGTTACAGTGTATTTTATTTACAGTATTTTACTGTGAAAAATTACTGTTCAATGCTTAGAAATCCTGGTATTTTTTTTTTTACAGTCTACACAAATAAAAGTATAAGAACATTTAAAGATGCCTTTATAAAAGGTAAACACATTAATTATTCACTATACTTACTGTATCTTCCCTACTATTCCTTAAGTTAGTATTCTTTAGTTATTTATTTTTTATAGTAGAAATACACCATCAACAGGATAGACTGAGGGCATGTTGCATTCAAGCAAAGTAAAACACCTCCATGAAATATTAATTAATTCGCATAACAACGTTCATGATTAAATACTCAAGTTGGTGTGACCAGCACAATCTGTCTGCACTGTGAATGCAGCACTTGCATGCACTTCTGTCATTAACTTTAGGATGGTCTCTACAACATTTTAATTTTGAAGATTTGTTCCACTAGACGCCATGTCATTTGAGTACACATGCAGGACAAAGATAAGGAAGTATAAATGCTTCTACTACAAGATTCATTTGATCCTAGAATGTGTAACATTGATATGTTCTCATATGACAAAGCCCTATCTGTATTCTTACCACTGATATTGTCTTCCATGAGAAAAAAAAAATGTTAGTCACGTTGCACAATTTTTTCCATCAACAACATCCCCTTTAAGTTATCCAAACTGTAGCAACTATTCTTGGCTGCAGCTGGCAGTTGAATGTCTTGCTTTAGGGCACATCAGTGGGAACAGCGATCATGGGAAGGGAGCGAGTGTTACTAAATAATTACCCACCCCCACCCACTCTCACCCCTTGTTCCCGTCCCTTAACCCCTCACTCTTTCGGGAGCGCTGTGATGAAACAGTGCTGATGTCAGCAGTGTGGACATCCATGGAATGCCGGAACGATTGTGCAAAATATTTTTTTCTTCAGAGTGAGACATCACGGTGTTTTGGATGCACTAAATGGTGCACACTACTTGATGGCACATCTGGACAACTGGAGGGCAAAAAGGGTTAAACAAGATGAAACAACAACAAAAAAATTACAAGTTCCATTGTTTCAATAGAAAACAATTAGTGTTAGAAGCTGGGCAATTTCATCAAACAGCAGCATGTTTGATTGAAGCAAACAGACATTTAAGTAACTACGTTAATAGCCAACATAATGAACCTCAGACTGTGCAAATGCATATTAGTCCGCCCTGCCAGCCCCATAAAACAAATCCACCTTTTTATGTCTGGCCCAACATTTCAGCAGCATATTCACACCACAAAAGCCGTATGTTTAATTCATTTTTGGAGCGCCAACACTGTTCCTCTGTGCGCTGACAGGCAGTGTGATGGTGTTGTGCATAATAGTGCATCCAAATTGGCCCAGTGATTCGACTGTGCTTCACTTCAGAGTGCGTTTGGTTGGAGCGTGCCTGTGTCACCTGTTGGCACTCTTTCCCCTCTTTCAAATTTAATTTCCCCCCTCACTGCCTCTCTTCAGGAGTGCGCAGTGAGCGAATCCACCGCACCTCATTTACACTTGTATCCCCCCTACACACACACAGACACACACATTAACCCATCCCACTTGCCAGGACCGTCACCAAAATGTCTCCGTTGTCTGTGTTGTGTATGTGCGCTTTTATCATTAGAGATGATATACACTATACATCATTTTGCCTTTACAGAGGAAGTTATAAGCTTGGAAACGACTCAAACCAGCACACCGGTGGACCTGTTTTTCGAAACAAACCCTTCCTATAAGTTCTAATGGACAGCAAATTAATCAGTTAGAGACTCAAACTGTTGCCATCGTTTACGTTTTCACATTCCTAAATGTAATAATCCCATTTGGAACTGGTGTAGAAAAAAACGCAAAAAGATACAAACTGTGGCTTTTGTCAACCGTTCCACCCCTACTTCTAATGTATTAAGATTTGCATGGATTTTCTACTAATAATTGGTGTGCGTTCAAATCCCGAAAACATTGTATGCAAGAAAACAATTCAAATATATCACAGTCAAAGCACATTGTTATGTTACATCCATCCACCCATTTTCTACCGCTTGTCCCTTTCGGGGTCGCGGGGGGTGCTGGAGCCTATCTCAGCTGCATTCGGGCGGTAGGCGGGGTACACCATGGACAAGTCGCCAGCTCACATTCACACAATCAAAGTGTAATTGATCGCAGAGATGTCTGCATGACTGGACATGCCGAGGCCACACCCACTTATTAATACGCAAATCATATTGAACTTAGCCAAGCGCCTGAGATCTGCACGCTCTGCCCAATCACAATTCAGTAAGAGGTGCTTCTTTCTCGTGGTTCCAGTTGAGACTGTGACAATGCTGTGGGCTCTGCAAACCGTACACAGGATGAAATTTAAAAACATGATCAGGCATCAGGAAGAAGGTGAAGAAGAAAATGGTTGTGCATGGCCAAAACATACGAGGGGACTGTAAATGAAGTAGTGCTGCTCCCCATTTGAAAAGATAGTTGCTGCAATAATACATAAAACTTTAGAAAAGGTAGGTGACTTTGATTACCCCAATATGCATATAATTTGTGTAATTTACAATGAAAAGTGTTCATACAGTATAACCTGCTCACAGCCAAATTATAGTTTCAAGTGAACATTATATAATATTTGGTTTGCAATCTTTTAAATTTAAACATGCCAGCACTCTCACAATGGATATAAAAGACTTTGACTCTTGTTTGGTTACTCAATCTATTATTACAACACAGGAGAGCTCTTTGCGGTAGAAGCTTTACGTGACACAAAGTCGGGCCATTCCTCCACCGTCTCTGGTGCCATTAACGTGCTGCAACACCCAGGTGCTGCAACTGTCAGCCCAAATAGGTGGCAAAGACTAAATTTACACTGCAGGCCAAAGTGGCCCAAATATGATTTTTTTTTAGATCTGATTTTTTCCAGCTGACTGTTTACACTGCAAGTAAAATGTGATTGTTATCAGACTAGGGATGATGTTTGATAAGAAATTATCGAGTCCGAGCCCATTATCAAATCCTCTTATCGAAGCGATTCATTATCGATTCTCTTATCGAATCCAGATAGGTTGTTGTATATGGAAAAAAACACAATATTTGGTTTAACAAAAGCTCACTTTTATTTTATAAGAAAAAAATAAAATAAAATAAATAAATAAATATTGACTGTTTTTACCCCCCTAAAAAAATAAAAAAATAAAAAAAATATTGACTGTTGTTACCCAAAGTATATTAAGATTTATATTTAAGATTTTTCAGAAAAACAAATATATACATTAACACAAAAACTTTAAAAAAAATTTAATTAAAAAATAAAAAATACAATTTTATTTATTTTTTTTGGTCATTAAAAAATGAGCGCGTGCTTACGGACTGTATCCCTGCAGACTGTATTGATCTATATTGATATATAATGTAGGAACCAGAAATATTAATAACAGAAAGAAACAACCCTTTTGTGCGAATGAGTGTGAATGAGTGTAAATGGGGGAGGGAGGTTATTTGGGTTGGTGCACTAATTGTAAGTGTATCTTGTGTTTTTTTATGTTAATTTAATTAAAAAAAAAAAAAAAAATTATTATTATTATTTATTTTATTTATTTTTTAATTTCTTGTGCGGGTACCAGTCGATCCACGGACCGGTGGTTGGGGGGACCACTGGTGTAGGCTACAAGATAACGTTAACGTTATCAGACACATACAAAAAGGCTAACGTTACCGTTAGCCACTGACTATACTTAGGTAACGTTAGTCTAGCTAACATTACTGCAGTCCTGGTTGACATAAGAGGTAACCTTATTTTAGCCCAAAGGCTACGAGTGAGCAGATATGGAAATTAACCGGCAACAGTTAACGTTAGTTACTCACCAGCACTCTCACTGGAATTGACGCTGCAGGTTGAAGCAGAGGAAGAGGGGCTTGCTTCGTCATCTCTGTCGCTGCTTCTCGACGACACCTTTCTCGAACGTTCAGGTTATGTACGGGCTCTGAACATGTTTCATCATGCTTGTTGTGCTTCCCCCCTTACATGAGAGCGAAGCCTGGCAATAATTGCAGATAGCCGTTTCCTCGTCGTATTTTTTGTAAATGAAGCCATGCCTTTGAAGCGTTTTTTCCGGCTGCTTTTTTTTTTTTTTTTTTTAAACCTTTATTTATAAATTTCAATTACAAACAGACGAGAAACAAAAACAGTACAGAACAGTACAAAAACAGTACAAACCAGCGCCAGGGGGTTGTAAATTCAAAGTAACTAAAATAGAATACAAAAAAGTATATATATATACTATAGTATATATATAATAAACCTTGTTGCTGCTTCTGTATCTGCCGCCTAATGACTGAGCTATGTCATTTTCTGGGACGTGCCACAGGGCATTTCCTGTGAGACGGGATTCGTTCCCAGGGATTCGAATAAAAACTCTTTTTCTTTACTATAGTGGCCTCGATAACGGGAACCGGTTCTCATAAAGGGATTCGAGTCCATGGAATCGGTTTCTTTTCTTATCGAACATCATCCCTATATCAGACTCCATTGTAAACGCACACACGCACCAACGTGGCCCCAATGTGGCCCCAATGTGGCCTCAACGTCACTTGCATGTGCACTTCGATAAAGTGCAAACAAAGGAAGCTGACTGGGAGGAAGTTGTTCCTACTATAAATAAAATAAAAGTCGCAACACCTTTAAAAATGAGTGTTTTTGTACGTGAAAGTAAATGAAAGTAATATAATGTATGAATGGACATATACAGTGTAATATATTTGGGAAGGTTTGCAATCTTTTTATGGGTAAGTAGAGGCGACACAAACATCAGCGTGGATCTATGGGAGCTTTATTTTTCAGTTCACATGTAAACAAATGCGCCACAGCATCAATTCCGTTCTTTCAACAATCACTATTTCTTCGGAATAAATAAAATATATTCATATATTACGTATAGCCTATTATTTGCGCACTATTGACAAGTGATGCACCGAAAATTGGGTCGTCTTAAATAAAAAAAAACAAGCCGGATGTTGTAATGAAATATCCATTTCCGCTGGCGACTGCGTCTTTCCGGCGCACTCGAGTGACGTAGCTTGCCAAAGGCTGACGAAAAAAATCGCATTCAGGTCGCATTGCGTTTATTTTATTTATTTTTATTTATTTATTTAATTTTATTTTTTAAATTTTTTTTGTCCTGTCCAGCTACTCAGGCAAATCATATAGTTGATGTAGATGCCCACATCGGCTGTACAGATTTACTTAACAAAAGAGAAGTGTGGGATACTTCTCTTGTTGCCTTGTTTGTATTTGACTTTATTAAATGGATTTCTATTATTATTTGGTGGAGCTGGGCCGGAGCAGGAGGGGATAGAAAGAGAAAAAAAAGAAGACAGAGGGGGAAATTGCGGGGAGAAGAGGGGGATAAGACAGAGACACAAATACAACAGCAAACACAACAATAACAATAACAACAACAACAACAACAACAGAACAACATCAGCAAATATGTACAAATATGATGGTAAAAGTGATAGCAAAGAAGCAGTTAGTGAAATAAATATTAAAAATACAGAAATGACAATGAACATTATTACACTACAAAGGGAGAACTGTATATACCAATAGAAATAACACTATTGATAATGAATAATACCAATAATTACCTCTATTATCAACAATACAATTGTTTCAAATGCAACAATACATACATACAATACATTGCGTTTAGACTGCAGTCACATTTGAAAAGATCAGATTCCAATTGGACCACTTGATGTGAATCAGAATCTGAATCTGATGCCAAAAGGTCAAATTTGAAGCACTTTCGAGCATTTAGACTGGAAAAAACAAATGTGATCTGTGTCACTTGAGGGCAAACAAATCACATTTAGTATGCAGTGTAAAAGGGGCCAAAATGGTTGCCTACATAAATTAATAAATGTCCTCACAAACAATAATATGAAGTGGTGAAAAAGTGAATTTGGTGACCTTGCCTCGATCTTTGTACGTTGTTGAAATCAAATGTTGGCAAAGCCCGAGCCACCACCTCTGTGTGTCGCCAAAGTATTCACAGCTTGTAGAAATGTGCGTGAGGCAACACACATTTCTACATCAAATTCACTCTTGATACATCTCAACTTTGCTGGTCTGCCAGAAAATAGGAAAAGGTAGCAGGAGGAATCAGTGTTGCCAGCTTTGCAACTTTGTTGCTATATTTAGTAGGGGAGCTCCAAAAAATCGATTAACATCGTGCACAAATGTTTCCATCAGTTACATAGCTACAGTATGTGAGCTGCAGTGCTAAAATTACCGTCACATTTAGCAACAACAATATGCTATTTCAGCCTATTTTTTAAAGTAATAATAAATAATCAGGCTCACAGTCACCATGTCTGTAGTTGAGTGATAAATAGTTGGCAGAGCTACAGGCTTTATTTTAAGATGTGCAGCGAAGCCTGCTTTTTAATTTTATTTGTAGTGTTTTTTACAAAGCTGTTTGTGAACTAGTGGCCGTATACACAGGGGTTTATCAGAGTTGCCCATGAGGAACGAGGTTATTAATTATTGATCCCATGAAAGCCCACAACTTAGAAAAACGACCGTTTGAACCCCTACTCTCTCAAAGGTTGTGGGACATGACTCAGTTTTCTCAGGTTGTGTGGCTTTAAACAGGCTCTCATTACTGTTATGACAGCATTAAAAAGTCAATGTTGTATCTTGAACTGTTTCACCAAGTGGAAGCAAAAAGATTATACGTAAAAGATATGTCTCAACTCTATTTAAGGAATTTATTGTTTATTGCATAACTTTGGAACGCTTGCTGAATAACACTGTTTTGCACATTTTATGCAAGTGAACGTCATAGTTGCTTCTTGGTAAATAAAAAAATCATAGTTTGGGGCGGCATGGCGTAGTGGGTAGAGCGGCCGTGCCAGAAACCTGAGGGTTGCAGGTTCGTTCCCCGCCTCTTACCATCCAAAATCGCTACCGTTGTGTCCTTGGGCAGGACACTTCACCCTTGCCCCCGGTGCCGCTCACACCGGAGAATGAATGATGAATGAATGAGTTGTAAAAATGAATGATGGGTTCTCACTTCTCTGTGAAGCGCTTTGAGTGTCTAGAATAGCGCTATATAAATCTAATCCATTATTATTATAGTCAACATTATTGGTTGTGAAATAAAAAACAAAACAAAACAAAAAACATATTTTGTGTTGTAAAGGCAAGCTTATTTTGGTTATTTCCAAGGTAGTCATTATGCATTTTAAATAAAACCGCAATGAATAATTTATTAAAATGAGTAATTAATTAATTAGTAAAAAATGCTTCCATACATTTTTTAATGAGTGTAAAAATCCACACCGCATGGAGTGCCTGGAACTTAAAATACACGGAAGTAGTTTACTCACAGCCTCTGCAATAGAACGCACACACGTTTTTTTTAAATAAACATATACCTATATTTTATATATTTTTCTAAATATATATTAATGCACACATTTTTAAGTGCACTTTCAATTTTGATGATATGCATTGTTGAAAAATAAAAGAATGATAGTTATGGCAAGCAGAAATATCTTTGTTTATTTAAACTTTTTTCTACAAAATACGCATTAGGTTGTAAAGTTTGAGTTTGAGTTTGAGTTTGAGTTTATTTCGAACATGCAAGCATACAACATGATACATCACAATTTCCAGTTTCTTTTCAACATGTTCGAAAAGGAGTAGGAAGAAGCAGAGTTTATTTAATCCTACCCCTTTTCTTTACATAACAGTTGCAAAACTTTTTGTTCACTTCCTGTTAACAATTTTTTCACAATAAACTCCATAAGTAATCACAATAAAAATAAATAAATAAATAATAGTAAGAATTTAATAATAATAATTGGTGAAGTAAGTCATATTTCATATGATGAGATAAGTAAGATTACTTTAAGAATGAATGAATGGATGGATTAAATAAATTGAGAATGTTTGTCATGGTTCTTCTTCTTTGTACTTTGTAAACACTTTAAGTTTGAAGAGTTTCTTGAAGTGGATCATATTAGTACATTGTTTGATTGCTTTGGTTAATCCATTCCATAATTTAATTCCACATACTGATATACTGAAGGTCTTAAGTGTTGTACGTGAAAACAAATGTTTTAAATTACGTTTTTCTCTAAGATTATATTTCTCCTCTTTTTTTGAGAAGAATTGTTGTATATTCTTGGGTAGCAGGTTATAGTTTGCTTTGTGCATAATTTTAGCTGTTTGCAAATTCACTATGTCGTGGAATTTCAGTATTTTTGATTCAATAAATAAAGGGTTTGTATGTTCTCTATATCCAACATTATGTATTATTCTAACTGATCTTTTTTGTAACACCGTTAATGAATGAAGTGTACTTTTGTAATTATTTCCCCATATTTCTACACAGTAGCTCAGATATGGTAACACTAGTGAGCAGTAGAGAATATGAAGGGATTTTTGGTGTAGAACATGTTTTGCTTTATTCATTATTGACGTGTTTCTTGCAACTTTATGTTGTATATTTTTTACGTGAGATTTCCAGTTCAATTTATCATCAATCATTATACCTACAAATTTGGTTTCGTTTACTCTTTCAATTTCTATTCCGTCTATTTGTATTTGTGTTTGACTTTCTCTTCTACTGTTACCAAATAGCATTATTTTAGTTTTACTAAGATTCAACGATAGTCTGTTTTTGTCAAACCATCTTTTTAATTTGTTAATTTCTTCTGTTATTATTTGTATTATCTCCTGTGTGTTCTCTCCTGAACAAAACGCTGTTGTATCATCCGCAAATAATACTAACTTTAAATCTTTTGTAACTTTACAAATGTCATTTATATAGTGATTGAATAATTTAGGTCCTAGTATTGATCCCTGAGGTACACCACAGGATATATTTAGCGTTGTAGACGTGTGTTCGCCTAGCTTCACGTATTGTTTCCTGTTCGTTAGATAACTTCTTATCCAGTTTAAGACTAACCCTCTGATGCCATATCGTTCTAGTTTTTTGATTAAAATATTGTGATTAATTGTGTCAAATGCTTTAGTTAGATCCATAAAAACCGCTGCCGCACATTTTTTACTATCTATTGCATTGGTAATTTCTTCTGTAATTTCAATTAAAGCCATTGAAGTTGAAACATTAGCTCTATATCCATATTGGTTCTCTTCGAGTATTCTATTTGTATTTATGAAACTTTCTAATCTGTTATTGAACAGTTTTTCAATGATTTTAGAAAATTGTGGAAGTAGAGAAACAGGTCTATAATTTGTAAATTGATGTTTGTCTCCAGTCTTATAAATTGGTGCAACTTTAGCTATTTTCATTTTGTTTGGAAATGTACCTGTTTGAAATGATAGGTTACTAATATACATTAATGGTCCTGAGATCTCTTCAATAACCTTTTTTATCGTTTCCATATCAATTCCGTTACAATCAGTTGAAGTCTTAGATTTACATTTTTTCAGGATTGTAACTATTTCCTCCTGTGTCACATTACTGAGGAACATGGAGTTGGGATTTCGCTCTATGGTATCATTATAGTCCTCAATTGGAACTGGGTCTGGAATCCTTTCTTCCAATTTTGGTCCAATATTTACAAAATAATTATTGAAGCTTTCAACTTCTTCCTTTATGTTGTAATTTTTTTTAATTTTCATCTAAGAAGTATCGAGGGTAGTCCCTCTTAGTTCCATTTTTAATAATGCTATTGAGGATGCCCCATGTTGCTCTCATATTATTTTTGTTCCTGTCCAATAATTCACTGTAATATTCTTTTCTACATGATCGTAGTATGTCTGTTAACTTGTTTTTATACTTTTTGTACTTAATTTCTGCCTCTATAGTTTATTTGTGCTATAAATTTTCTATATAGTGTATTCTTCTTCTTACAAGCATTTTTTAATCCTTTTGTCATCCATGGTTGATTATTCTTTCTCTGCTTGTTACTGAGTTGTATCCATGGACAATGTTTGTCATAAAGTATTATGAACTTGTTTAAGAAATGTTCATATGCTTCATCAACCTCTTTTTCATTATACACATTGTCCCAATCTTGCTTTTGTAGTTCAATTTTGAAGGCAGTCATCCTCTTCTCTTAAAAGTGTGTTTTAACCGATTACCCGATTAATCGAACAAATTAATCCATAGATTACTCGATTACTAAAATAGTCAATAGCTGCAGCCCTACTTTTAGTTAAATTCTATTTTGGTAAGTATTTGCAATTGAGTTAAAACTAATGTTATTGCTCATTTTGAACCATGATGTGCAGACAGCCAAACGCACTTTAAAAAAAAAAGTATTATTTACTGAACTGAAATTCAATGTACCATATAGTAATCCATGACATTATCTTGAAAACCAACATCTTCTGCATTGGACATTTGTTTTTGCACTATACTGTTTTCCCTCCAATTACGCTCAACGCTTAAACTTATGCAAACAATAGCAATTATGATAAATGGGTTATACTTGTATAGCGCTTTTCTACCTTCAAGGTACTCAAAGCGCTTTGACAGTATTTCCACATTTACCCATTCACACACTGATGGCGGGAGCTGCCATGCAAGGCGCTAACCAGCAGCCATCAGAGGCAAAGGGTGAAGTGTCCTGCCCAAGGACACAACGGACGTGACTAGGAAGGTAGAAGGTGGGAATTGAACCCCAGTAACCAGCAACACTCCGATTGCTGGCACAGCCACTCTACCAACTTCGCCACGCCGTTCCTGTCAGTCTTGCCTTGTTCTCTGTGCCATATGTACCTTTGGTAGCAATACAAGCACAGCTGTGCGACCCTAATGACTTATTAAAGTTTATGTCATAAATTACATAGTGTTTTCTGTGTCATCCTACATGTGCAACAAGGATCTGTCTGCTATCTGCTAATCTGAACAGACACACGACACACAGAGAACAATAACAGTCATTAGTGGATAATAATGAGGACTGGGTACATTGGAAACAGTGTTGTTGTTCACATCATTATAGCAGCAACTCATTTAAATGTGGTCTGGGAAAATAAAAGCAAACACAACATGAAAGCATATATTTACAGTTTCCACCAATTTCCACTATTGTGTTCAATGTTTTGCTAGTTTGTATTCTTAGTCCATATCAAAGGCAAGAGCATTCCAATCCTCAGTCATACAGCGCTTACCTTGAAATGATCCCTACTCGCTCTGCTTTTCACTGCATACTGTTTACATTTCTCTCTTATGAATTATTAGTGTGATACGAACAAAGACTTTATAATGGGAGCAATGCATCAATGTCACATTGTATTATGCGCCTATCACAGGGAGCCTTGTGCATAGTGATGGGCCTGACCGTGGCTGCCGGAATGGAATTCATGCAGCATGTTGTGCAGTGGTCAGACTAAGATAGTGAGTGTAGTGTGTGTGTGTGTGTGTGTGTGTGTGTGTGTGTGTGTGTGTGTGTTTGTGTCTCAGTCTTTCTCTGAGACCTGACACACCTCTGTCAGCACTATAAGTCCGACCTCCATCCCGCCCCTCTCTCATCATCCTTTTACTCATCTATGCATGTGGCCTTGCCCCCCTTGCTGTCAATCATTTGTTGAGGTTGTTTTGTGTGTTGGCCAGCCAGCACAGTGCTGATTAGCAACACCAGAGTGAATTTTTTATTTGCTCTGTTCTGTCCGATAAGAGCCCTGCTCAGCGGTTTTCTTTTCATCCTTCTTGGATGAAACATCAGGCCTGCTTAGGTAATTGGCAAGCTGGGTTTCTTCCTTGTATATGTTTTTTTTTTTTTTATAATAGAGTAGAACAGGGTTGCTTGCCACAAGAGGGCGCTGCTTGAAATGGTTTTATTGAAATTTACAGAATTAGAATCAGCGCTCACCTACATAGTCTTCTCAAGAATAAGACAAACTGTTTGTGTCTTATTAGTGCTGTCAAATGATGCATTTTAATTAGATTAAACACATTTTTTAATTTTGATTAATCATGATTAATTTCAGGATATTACTTGCTTGCATAATTCAAGAGTACCTTAAAAAAGACACCAATATTTGGACACAAATATAATTATATTGTCAGAATGACATACGGGAAAATTTTGACAATGTTTTACTTGAATACATGTATAAAAACTTGGTAATAGTTTTAGCTAAAATCCTATCAATGCCGTCCTGTTTCAAGACCTCCACCATCGTCCCTGTCCCCAAGAAAGCACGGATCACAGGACCTAATGAATACAGGCCGGTGGCGCTGACGTCTGTGGTCATGAAGAAACCTACTCAGTGGCCTAGTGGTTAGAGTGTCCGCCCTGAGATCGGTAGGTTGTGAGTTCAAACGGCCGAGTCATACCAAAGACTATAAAAATGGGACCCATTACCTCCCTGCGTGGCACTCAGCATCAAGGGTTGGAATTGGGGGTTAAATCACCAAAAATGATTCCCGGACGCGGCCACCGCTGCTGCTCACTGCTCTCCTCACCTCCCAGGGTCAAATGCAGAGAATAATTTTGCCACACCTAGTGTGTGTGTGACAATCATTGGTACTTTAACTTTAACTTTAATCAGGGATTATTTTGAAGTGGAATTTACCAGCGAGTACACCAGTTGGAGTCTTCTTACTCATTTTTGCACTGATGTATGCATTGACCTGATCACTGACATGATCATGGTTAAGGTAAAGGAGCATGTACGGTAAAACAAAATTGTATGATTAGTATGCGTTTGAACATGATTATTGCGGAAATCTTTTGTGATTAATCATATGAGTTTACTCATTATTTTTGACAGCCCTAGTTTTAATATTTACTCTACAGGGCCAAACCGTGGCCAACTTCAACCTCTAGTGTTAAAACATGAAAACAAATATAACATTTTTTTGTTATATGAAATACAAAAAAAAAAGGTTTAAAAAATCAAACATTATTAGTGATTGCTCTTCGACACAATGAAATGCACATTGTATTGGTTTATAACTAAACAAAACTTAAAAAGTGTGAAGGGAAAGCTATAGACAGTCCTTCTAGGATTTGGCAGGCTTATTTTGTGATTTTTGTGGCCTAAAATGCCTAATTCGTGGCAGCATTTTTAGAAAGTTGCAGCAAAAGTTGTAATATTTCAAGGCTTATTTTGTTTTAATAACATTACATTGTTTTGATTTTATGAAATGTTTTAGGTGATCCTTGTAACGTTAAACTAAAAAATCACACAGTTTTAACAGAAAATGGAAAACAAATACTGTACTGATGTTATACTCATTTATTTTTTACTACAGAATTAATAGCAGACGTTTGATGGCAGTAAAAGCACATATACCCAGAGTTCAATGTAAACTGACTCGCCTGTTTTAACTAATTATAACCAATACTTGTTGTGAATAAATATACTTACAGGAATAAACACCAGATTATTGTAGGTAAAGGAGAGACAATGAGAGCTAATCATCACACAGGGTTAGAGT